>NC_090763.1:47121843-47189343 GCF_036898095.1 Palaemon carinicauda
TCTACTGTTCACCGGAAATTCATTTGATAGGACTCTACTAACACCAACTTTGCACTTACTATGCTCATGAACAGACTTAATCAAATTTACATATTCAGGAAGAACTCTTTAGTTATGGTAAGCAGCTCTTCTAAGAGAAGGGCACTCCAAAATCAAACCGTTGTTCTCTAGTCTTGGGTAGTGCCATAGCCTCTGTACCATGGTCTTCCACTGCCTTAGAGTAGAGTTCTCTTGCTTGAGGGTACACTCGGGCAGAGTATACTATCTTATTACTCTTCCTCTTGTTATTTTGAAGTGTTTATAGTTTATAATTAAAAGATTTATTTTAATGTAGTTACTGTTCTTAAAATATTTTGTTTTAATTGTTCATTACTTCTCTTGTAGTTTATTAATTCCCTTTCCTCACTGGGCTATTTTCCCTTGTTGGAGGCCTTGGGCTTATAGCATTCTGCTTCTCCAACTAAGGTTGTAGCTTAATTAATAATAATAATAATAATAATAATAATAGTAATAATAATAATGATAATGATAATAATAATAATGATAATAATAATAATAATGATAATAATAATAATAAAGAGAAAAGATATGCCCATAAAGCACATATATATATATATATATATATATATACATATATATATATATATATATATATGTGTGTGTGTGTGTGTGTGTGTGTATATAAAGAGAGAGAGAGAGAGAGAGAGAGAGAGAGAGAGAGAGAGAGTTATTGAAATACTTAAAAATTTATATTATTATGCTACAAAACAATGGATTTCTTTGTGCTCTAAGAAGTTGGAGCAACTATGGTAAACCAGAAAATCAAGAGATACTCAAGTCATCTAATTTTTGCTTATGATGCGCTTCAGTTTGATAATAATAATGTACAAAAAACATCTAGTAGCCTTGATCCTCTTTCATCATAAAGACTGAATTATCAACGCAAATATAATCGAAACCAGGACCAAACATCTGTGACGAGCCGAGAGAAGGTTGTGACTCAAAGACAGGATGAAAGCAACTGAGTGAGTTTATTATTGAACACTCTCCTTTATATACAAAAGCTCAAGGCAACAGGAAATTTCCTGTTCAAAATCGACACCGTTACCGATGAGAAAAACAGACATGTTTATTCAGGGTCTTTTTAGTGCGAGGGAAGAGCAAAGATACAAGCATAATATATACACAAAATGAACTATGTACGATCGTATGACACATGGCTGGTACACATCTAATGATAAATCAAGTTTTTAACATTTTTCCTTATATGTGTGTAACAAGATGTAATTTATACAATAGCTTATTTTAAATTAGCTCGGATACGGGGAATTGATTCTCAAAACAATTGTTTGGTAAACAAGTAAACTAAAAATATGAATTCCAGTTAATTTCATGAATCTGAATTTAAAATTTTGTCAGTGGTTTAGCTAATTAATGAACTAAGAAAAATGCTATGTTGAAATACTAGTAGATCTCAATAAAGATACAGATTATTATTATTATTATTATTATTATTATTATTATTATTATTATTATTATTATTAGCCAAGCTACAACCCTAGTTGGAAAAGCAAGATGCTATAATCTCAATAAAGATAAAGATTATTATTATTATTATTATTATTATTATTATTATTATTATTACTAGCCAAGCTACAACCCAAGTTGGAAAAGCAAGATGCTATAAGCCCAAGGGCTCCAACAGGGAAAAATAGCCCGGTGAGGAAAGGAAATTAGGAAATAAATAAATGATGAGAATAAATTAACAATATATCATTCTAAAATAAGTAACAACGTCAGAACAGATATGTCCTATATAAACTATTAACAACGTCAAAAGCAGATATGTCATATATAAACTATAAAAAGACTCATGTCAGCCTGGTCAACATAAAGACATTTGCTCCAACTTTGAACTTTTGAAGTTCTACTGATTCAACTACCCGATTAGGAAGATCATTCCACAAGATATTAAAAAGCTGCAACTTAGTTCAATGATATAATAACAATAATAATAAAGAAATAAGATGGGAAATTCCATTCGTCACAGGGATGAGTTTTAGTAATTTACTTTATTCTTCTTTTGTTTGAAATGTCCAGGATGTATTACACACTCCAATCGAATTAGTTACCAAAGGCGTAAACACCTGTAAATGCAACTTACAGGTAGTAGGTTGGCCTGGGCACCAGCCACCCATTAAGATACTACCGCTAGAGAGTTATTTGGTCTTTTGACTGGCCAGACAGTACTACATTGGATCCTTCTCTCTGGTTACGGTTCATTTTCCCTTTGCCTACATATACACCGAATAGTCTGGCATATTTTTTAAAGATTCTCCTCTCTCCTCATACACCTGACAACACTGAGATTACCAAACAATTCTTCTTCATCAAAGGGGTTAAATACTGCACTGTAATAGTCCAGTGGCTACTCTCCTCTTGGTAAGGGTAAAAGAGACTCTTTAGCTATGGTAAGCAGCTCTTCTAGGAGAAGGACACTCCAAAATCAAACCATTGTTCTCTTGTCTTGGGTAGTGCCATAGCCTCTGTACCATGGTCTTCCACTGTCTTGGGTTAGAGTTCTCTTGCTTGAGGGTACACTCGGGCACACTATTCTATCTTATTCCTCTTCCACTTGTTTTGTTAAAGTTTTCATAGTTTATATAGGAAATATTTATTTTAATGTTGTTACTATTCTTAAAATATTTCATTTTTCCTTATTTCCTTTCCTTAATGGGCTATTTCCCCTGTTGGAGCCCCCGGGCTTATAGCATCCTGCTTTTCCAACTAGGATTGTAGCTTAGCAAATAATAATAATAATAATAATAATAATAATATCTTGGGTTAGAGTTGTCTTGTTTGAGGGTACACTCGAGCACACTATTCTATCTAATTTCTCTTCCTATTGTTTTGTTAAAGTTTTTTATAGTTTATATAGGAAATGTTTATTTTCATGTTACTGTTCTTGAAATATTTTATTTTTCCGTGTTTCCTTTCCTCACTGTTGGGGCCCCTGGGCTTATAGCATCCTGCTATTCCAACTAGGGTTGTAGCTTAGCAAGTAATAATAATAATAATAATAATAATAATAATAATAATAATAATAATAATAATAATAATAATAATAATAATAATAATAATAATATACTTTATTTTTCCGTGTTTCCTTTCCTAACTGTTGGGGCCCCTGGGCTTATAGCATCCTGCTATTCCAACTAGGGTTGTAGCTTAGCAAGTAATAATAATAATAATAATAATAATAATAATAATAATAATAATAATAATAATAATAATAATAATAATAATAATAATAATAATAATAATAACTGTCATGAGAAACAATACGCTATTGGGCCATTTCTGAGAAACACTACGCAGGGAAGGCGATCCTACTTTTAAAAGGTTGTACTTCGCCATCCAACTGTTATTGACACAGGGTTGCCAAACGTACGATAATTATCGTACACGTACGATTATTTTGGGTCCGGTACGATGTACGATACATACCTAAGGTATAAACAATGTAGGTGTGTGTGGGTTTAATTAAACAATTATACTAAAATCTTTTGAAATAAGTCGATCATGTAACTCCCTAATAATTATATTGAAACTGTGTACGATAATTTTGGTTGAAAAACGACAATTTTAAGGCTCATGTACGATAATTCAGTCGAAATAATCTGGCAACCCTGTATTGACATTTCACAAGACACTCGTCAAAAGGCAAAGCAAAAGATGTCAGCCTCTGCTATTCCCGTGATTTTGATGACCTTATTTTGGGGTGTGGTGGGCATTGTTTTGCCCATTATACTTCCAAAAGGTCCAAACCGAAGGTAAGACTTGACTATAAAGATATACAGATATAAAGATATAAGAAATATGCAACTCCAGAAGCTTCTTTATGTACGGTCGACTATTGCCTGCTGATAGGACATATTTATTATTTCATTTCGTTATTTTAGCTTCTACTAAATTAGTAATTTTGAATTTTATTTACAATAAAACTGCAGAATAGCCATGGGAGAGAAAACCCATAAGCTTATTTCAACTAGTATAAATTTAATCCTGTCTAATCATACAAATTTCATATTTGTTTTTCTTCAAAATGTTGTTCCGTCCGTAACTATAATTTCTCCAGGTCAGGTGGGTTTGTTAGGTTTGGTAATCTTTTACAAATCTCAAAAGTGTAGAACAATCAGGTTTAGTCCGGTTTTCGCACAGCCGCCCATCCCAGGTCATAAACTAAAATTTACAAATAAATCCCTACCAGAATTGCATTCGGGGCACTTTAACCTTTGAGAGTTAACACAATGAGCTTTTAAAAAATTATTCACTACACCAGGAGTACTATGATACCGTGAAATTGGCTATAGCATTCGAATAGCCTTGATGGCAGCCATTACACTTTACGTTGAGCCCAATAACACACACCCAACACTTAACACAGCTACAAAGGACCCGAGAAGTTGTCCTAAAAAAACGAGGGGGTATATGTATGATAGTGGTCACCTGTATGTCTTATTATGTCTAAATTAGAATACGGCAGTGTAAGAGGGGGTCACAGGGGGGCAGTACCACCCCCCACCTGTTAGGTAAGAAGGTAAGGACATGGCTTGTAGGTTAGGTTAGGGGGTAAAGTTTAGGTTAGTTGATGTCCATTTTTAATGAACGCGTGAGGAAATGGCCGCTGATATACAAAGGCTCCAAAACGGGGTGTGTCACAGAACTTTCTACATCAAACTCAAGCATGCATACATGCCCAAATATGGTAAACTTTAGGAGGAGGAGCTACTTACAAATGAAGAAACGGGAGTAATTCCATTGGTAGAAAGAAAGTGGAAGGATGGCTTGTGCGTAGGAAGTATAAAGTATCGCGCATCAAGTTTTGCACAAACGCACAAACGGGAGAAGATACGTCCGACTTGTAAAATGTAACCAAAAGAGTGAAATAAATATTTCAGGGGAAGAGAATCCCCATATTTTGTGCGATTTTTTCGTGGATTTATTATGCGTCCCAGAGAATAATGTATAGAGAAGAAAAGTTTAGTTTTACCAGTATCAATTGATTCGCCAGTAAATTTTGCCCACCCTAAACCCTCGGTTCCCATTTGGCGGCCACCCATTACAGTACCATAGGATATTTTAGGGTATGTCTTATTAACTATTTATCTGCGATGGAAATAAAGGTAATTTTTTTTTAAGAAAACAGTTTTTCTGTAGATAAACCCATTTCTTTATTAGTACAGTTTTTCCCATGGTGTTCTATAATAATACCTGTTTCAGGTGGGTTTAAGTAAGTGGAGCCACCCTATTCTGAGTAGACACATCATTCTAAGGTAAAGAAGGGAGGTTGCGGTTTCATATTTAATACCACAGTATAAGCGCAGGGGTAAAAATGTACCAAACCAGGCCAGTATGTTAGGTTTAAAGGGTTTGTTAGAATTATTGGTATACATTTACTATAGCACAATATTTCTAATGAAGATCATAAGAAGTATTCTGGCACCCCAGATCCCAGAACCCAAACCCTTCTGTCTGGGGGTCCTTTGCAACATCACCAATGATCCAAATCAATGGTTACTATGTCAAAGAGAAACTGTAGACCCTTCCTCAAAGAAACTACGAGAGCTCGCCCTGAGTGTCAACACACTTCATCAGCATGGGGAAAGGTCACAAGGAGGAGAAGGAACATGAAGATCACCATCTCTGCCTGGATTCACAAGGTCATTAACCTAGCACTGATTCCAGATCCTCCTCCAACACTTCGACCCAGAGCACACATGGTCGGGGATATTGCTACGTCTCTGGTGTTCAAATAACACTATGGTGCATATTCTACAAGCGGGCGTGTGGAAGTGTCAAATGACCTTCACTGCCCACTACCTGCAAGATGTAACCCACAAGAGACTCAATACTCAATACATTCTCTATTGGTCCTGTGGTGGCTGCACAACAACTGGTTTGACTTCACTTTCACTTTTCACTTTTACGGGTTTATTTCTCGCCCTCCATCAAACACTAAAGGTCTGTTCAGGCGGGCCTTGGTGTGTGAAAAAAAAATAATTTCTTTCCAGTTGATATTTTGCTCTGTATCGTTATCAAGTAGCAGGAGGTTTTGGGCATTGCTCTGGAAATGCACTCAGCATTTCTAGCTATGCCAGTATTTCCAACAATGGTTGATGCCAATTTTTGCTGTTTAGAAATCTTGTTTCATCATAGCTGAAATAGTCAAGTAGTGTACAGTATCCGCATAATCCAACAAAAATTTGTGAAATACAGTCCTGTACTCAGAAATTACTTTTACGTTAGACTTAGAATGTACTTTGTTTATTTTTATCACAACATATATTTTATATCGTATTTTGATTCAGTATACAATAATTTGTAATATGTTACTTATATGCAATTTTCTTTTTCAGTTTAATGCAGTGTATCCTGATAATAACAGCAGCAGCTTGTTGGCTATTGTAAGTATAGTAGCAAAGTTTTTAAGTACTGTAAGCATTTATGACTTAGATTACTCAACCCAAATCCTTTAAACAGCCTTAGAGTATGGTCATACTGATCCTTTTCAATGCTGTTGAAAGTTTTTAAGGCTTGAATTGAATTTGGAAAATATGTAGTTAATAACCATTTATTTGATAGAATAATTTCATACACATCTGCTCTTTAATGAAGCAGTTTTAAGAGAGTATTTTTATATATTCAAGTAATTTTGTTTATTATTGATGCTGTAATTTTGAAGACATTTCTAACCAGGAAATTATTATTACCTGTTATTGAGTGAGGTTATGTATATGAATTGCTATTATAAGGCTCTCCCTAACATTCTTCTGAAATTTCATTATCCTTATTATTTTAATGAAACTTCCTGGAATCCATGTGTTGCTCATTCTTTATGGAATAGCTTCAACTGAAGTAAACTAAAAATTATGATAAAAATTAACAATAACACCATTGCATATAAAACCTTTTTTGTTCCGACGCAAATACAAACCCTTCGCTATTTATAGGGGTACAGTACAGTTAGACCTCGCTAATTGCGGTTTCGTACTTCGCGGCCAAGGAAGATGAAAAAAAATTTTGCTGACCCTTGGGGGCCTCGTAACCTAGGTTACGCTAAGCCCTCAGACTCTCGTGTCTTTCGTCATACTGATCCTTCGGGCTTTCGTGGCAGGAAAACCTCGGGTTCTCGTTCCGTTGATCCTTCAGGGTCTCACAACCCAGGTTACGTTAAGCCCTCGGGGTTTCGTGTCTCTCGTCACGCTGATCTTTTGGGGGTCTCGTGGCATGGAAACTACGGTTTTCTGTTACGTTGACCATTCGGGGTCTCGTAAAACCGGTATCGTTGAGCCCATGAACCATCGGGTTTTCGTAGCATGGCGTTCTCTTCTCGTCCCTGGAATTCTAGGGGTTCACACGATCACGCTGAATTTGTCGCTTCGCGTGACCCTCGTCATCAAGAGTTTCATTCATGACAAAGAGTCTCCGGATTCTCGTTGTGCAGGGCTTTCGGGCTCACGCGACTGACGATACGCTGAACCCCCTGTTGTTCATCCTACAGGAGTTAGTGATGAGGTTCCTTAAGGTCTTCGCTGGGTGGATTCTTATGGGTCATGCGACCGGGGTTTACGATCCACGGCTGCTCCCCTTCCTGGCTTTCCACCCCCTTGACCCACCTCAGTGGCGTGCTATGTCATGCGACGCTTTCGGAGCAGCAGCGTTTGACGTTCCTACGTATTGTTCTAGAGAGGGTTCTCACGATTTTCCATCCTCACGAAACCCACCTCACCTCGCCTCGCCCAGGTGGTCCGAGGACGAAGTACCATCTCCGTTTTTGGCTGCCATCCCTAATTTCTCGGCCAGGTTTCCCTCATCGCTGCCTCCTAGTCAGCCAGAGGCGAGTACTTCCTCAGCAGTTTCCCTGTCTCCGGTCTTTCCCGATGATGACTACGACCCACTCCTGGCTCCTATGGGTGAGAGTTCGTATGTGGAAGGGCAAAGTGATCCCGAGGATGACGCTTTGCCAGCTGCCGCTTGCCTTAAGCTAACGAAGAAGGAGAGGAAGGACTCTGAGCATGCCTTTTAAGATACTCAAAAACCCCTGAGGGCCAGTGCAAGTCTGCCCTGGTCAAAGGGGTTGAGGAGTGCCAAACAGAAGGCAGTGTCCAGGCAACTGAGTCCACCTCCTCTCTTCGCTCCAACTCATCCTCCAAGCTCCTCCCTCCTCCGTATGGGTTTTAAAGGAGATACTACGAGATCCTCGGGGAGTCTGTCCCTACCCTGCCTCTCGATCACTGCGAAGAGGCACTCTCGAGGGCAACGCCCTTTGAGAAGCCTATGAGACTTCCAGTTGTCATGGGTAGATACAATACTTTTAAAAGGATATGTTATGAAAGACAATAATACCTACCCCCAAAGTGTGAGCAGCGAGACGAGATTCGACTACTGTATTGTTTGGTCAAACCTGTCATCATTTCACTGTCGTCAGCACTTTGAAAGTAAACCGAGCCTCGACGAGAGCACCTGCAGCGATAAGGGGACTACTTGTTTTGACCAAGATGTCATCGTCTTAATCAGTCGAGTTAGTCTATTTTGAGAAACCAAGCCTGAGGGATATCCGTGTCTATGAAATATGTCATCATGGGTGGACACGTGCTGCCCTTTTTATTACGACTTAACACCTGCTCCAGATTGCATCATAAATTTCTTCTAGAAGCTTCCATGACGTGATCGAAGTGGGCGTTTTGGAGGAAGCCAATAGAGATGCAGAATTGTTAAAAAAAAAAAAAAAAGCATTCTATGGAAATGACCACTGCCCACTGTAATTAACTTACTGCACGCCAGCGTTCACCAATGCAGCAGCGCTTGCCAATGCCCCAGCTCTTGCCTGCTCGCCAACGCTCTTCTTCCCATTCTCCGAAAACTCCGCTTCAGCAGAAACCGAGCACCAGCATCATCCTGTGCACCAACGCTTCAGTACTCTCCTGCGCACTCGCATGAGAAGCAAAAAGAATGAAAACTTGTTACAGGTCGCCATTGCCCCATTCCCCTCCCCACAAACACTTTACAGCATGCCCGCCGGTAAAAATGGGAAAAGGCTTCACAGAAGGGGTCAAGATCCCTAAGATTCCATCTTCCAAGGTGAATCAACCGCATCTACCATATGTGAAGACTCCTCATAGGGAACCCTTGGTCCTTTCTCTTCAGGAGTTTTTTCCTGACAGTACCACTGTCAGCAAACACGATCTGAACATACAGCCTATCATTAGCACGATCGCCAATTTCTAGCTCATTTTCCACCAATGAGATATCATCAACCGACTGATCGCTAGATCACCATTTGCTGATCACCAGATCGCCAATTGCTAGCTCATTTCTCTCTGATCATTGACCTCTAGTCTCGCCAATTGCTAACGATCTCCGATTGCTAGAGTGCCGATCGCCCATTTCTAGTCAGTAACCAGTCATCAGCTTGCTGATCACTAGATCGCCGGTGGGCAGCTCGTCTTTCTTCGATCATCGACCTTGGCTCGCTTATCTCTGACCAGCTAATCGTCAGCTTGCTGATCTCTAGCTCATTTATCACCGGTCCGCGATTGATCGCTGATCATCAATGGCTCACCGATCACCAACTAACAATCATTAAACCATTCTGCTGTCTCTCAGGGCTCCCAAGCCAATCACCAACTCATTAATCGCTAACCTTCCTTGGCTGACTGACCAAACAGCCTTCATCTGCCTGTCAGTTACCATCTTCGGTTCACAGATCACCGATTCACCGATCATCGGCAATTCGCCGTTCACCAGCAGTTCGTGACTCGGACTTACTAGTCAACCTCTGCCCTTGATTCCCTAGATCAGAAGGCATACAACACACTTCTCACTATATGCCATTCACCATCACACCAATCCACTAAAGTGATCGGCAAACGATTGACAACCCCCACCAGCAGCTTGTCGACAGGTGACTACTCGCGAGCACTCTCCAACTGCGCAGTAACCACGATACCCAGCCGTTAACCATTGATTAACACTCGCCAGACTGATGCTGCTCTAAGGAATAGCATCAATCCCATCAGGGCGCATGGTAGGGTTGAGCATTTCCTTACTTCTATCAGTTAAAGTTCTCTCCCAGGGAAGAATCCTTACACAGGGTATTGCATCCCATCCTTTCTTCCATGAGTCTAGACCCCAGCTTCAACAATCTCTCATGCAAAAGGATCCGCAAGGAGCTGTCCCTTTGGATCAATGTCCACACCATGTTGAAGTTCGGACAAGGGCTAAGACCACAGGTCTTGATTTGCACGCTGGACCTAAAGGACGCATACTTCCAGGCCCATACCATCCATCTTCTAGGAAAGATTGAGAATTCAGTCTAGACAAACAAGAAACATCAGTTCAGGGCACTGTGCTTCAGTCTTTCCACAGCACCCATACTGGACGTGCAGGATCGGCTTCTGTCTCCTCTGTTTCTGGGCGACTGACTGACCTTAGCAGACTCGGTGGTAACTTTGCATTAGCACCGGAATTTCTGAAGTCTTTTTACCAAGATCGGGTGATCATGGTAAACCTTTGGAAGTCTTCCCTACTTCTCTCTCAGAAGACTGGTATATCTGGGAATGATTCTAGACACCAATCTCCACAAAACCTTCTCATCAAAGACAGACGTAGAAAAGTCACAAGACCCTTTCTCAAAACGAGAAGAACTCCCAGCCCAGAGTGACTATTTTTTCCCTCGGACACCTATCATCTCTGGCCGGTCTAGCCTCAATATTTGTTCTCTCGAGGGCGGCTTCAGACCGATTGGAATCAAGCCTTCGATTCCCCGGTCATTCTGATCCCCATGGGACCAGAAGTTTGGGCGAACCTCAAGGGATGGGTGTCAGTCGAGAATCTACGGAGTGGTATAACCTTCTCATCCTTCCCCACCCCTCAGACTTGATGCTGTGCTTAGACACATCAAAAGAAGGGAGGAGGGACCATAGTGCTGCACCACACGACCTCAGGCCTCTGGACAGAGTTCGAAAGTACCTTCAATTAAATCTCTCAAGAGATGAGGACCAACTTTCCGGTCCTTCAACAGCCTTATCAGTTCCTAACGGGCTACTCGGTGGTGTGATGAGGGACAACACCACATAGGGGCTCACATTAACAACCAAGAATTAACTTGCTCGTTGGCTTTTCTCATCTAACCGTATAAATACTAAGATGGGACAAAGTCCGTTTGGTACCACTATCAGCCCGCTTCATTCCAGACTAGAGGAATGTGCTCGCCGACAATCTGTGCACAGCATCTCAGATAAGGTGTACCGAAGGGTCTTTGATCACCTTGTAGCTGACAAAGTCCCAACTTTACGGGGTTCTCCAACTAGGAATCTGTTCGCAACGCCCCTGAACCTCAGGCTTCCCCTGCTCCCCAGTCCTAGACCCCAAGGCTCTCTGGCAAGAAGCTTGCCAACAACGGTGGTTACAAAAACGACGTTTACGTCTTGTCCTTATTTTATCTGGAGAAGGGTACTCAACAAGGCTAGAACATTGGTCAGCCTCTCAAGGGCTCTCATAGCTCCTGATAGAGCCTCCAAGAGAACCCTCTCCACGTCACAGACAACCACACTAACATCTACCACAAGCTGTAGCCTTGCTGTGGTTGTACACCTTGAGACTACCCAGTACCTCCTCTCTCACAGAGGCTTTTCGCAATAAGTTGCGAAGAGGTTGTCTAGATATCTGAGGAATTCCTCAGCATCAGTCTACCAGGCAAAGTATAGCGTCTTCTGTGGTTGGTGTCATGGGAAAGCGTATCTCTCCACTCGATACCTCCTCGAGTATATGCAGGAGGAAAAGGCCCCCTTTTTAGCTTCAGCAGGTAAAGACGATCACTCAACCGTGAGCCTTACTTTCAAACTTGCCTTTTCCCAGTTGGAATTGAGACCTCCCTCTCGGAACATGGTTCGAGCTCTCCGGTCTCAAAGTAGACCTCCTTACGTTCCACTTCACCAGGCAACAAATTTTCACCTGGTTTAGAACGAGTCGAGGAACTTCATTGTCTCTCTTTCGACATAGCCCATTAATGAGAAGGGTGAAAGGCAACATTTGGTTTCATCCCCGAGTATGTTGCCAGACACAGTCTCAAAAGGTGACGGATCCTAGACAAGTCTCCACTCGGTAACTGGCGATCCAGATCATCTGTTACTGTACCAGGGTAAGGTTTGAGGCTCTACCTCAAGAGAATGGCAACAGCCCACCCGGGTCCCTTCTCTTGTCATCAGCACTAAGAGAGACAAGAGGAGGATCACTAAAACATCATCTTTGCTGGATTCACAGTCATCAATTGCTCTCTGAATCCAGATCCTCATCCAACACATCGACTCACGATGTCAGGGGCATGGGACTTCTAAGCAGATTACTTTGTGACGCAGGTTTTACAGGCAAGGGTGTGAATGCTCCAGGTGACTTTCACAACGCCAGCCCTTGAAGTCCTACCTCCAAGCAAAGTGAGCTAAATCACCGGTGTGTGAGTGGGAGCAGTAGCAAGCTAACCCCCCTACCCCCGCTAACAAGCGGTATGGGTAGTTGACCCTCGCTAAATTTTAATGGCTCATCATTTTAGCTTCGCAGAAAGTAATACCCCTAAATAAATAGCTAAGGTTTGTATCGTTAAGAAAAAATCAAATTATCTACGAATTTGTCATATTAAAGCTCAATTAACTACAGTGAACCCTCGCTACTTCGCGGTTCGACCATCGCGGATTCACCACTTCGCGGATTTTTTTCATAACCCATGTCTATACATATATTGCGGATTTTCCGGAAATATCGAAAATACCGCGATGTGACCGATGGTGCGAGATTGGAGAAAGTAAGGAAAATTGAATCATGATTGATTTTCAATATAAATGAAACTTTGAGGAGCAACAAAGATATCATTTGTTAGAGAGATAGAGAGAGGTAAGGAATGGGAGGTAGTGAAAAGTAGCCCACAGAGAGAGAGAGAGAGAGGTAGAGAGAGAGAGAGAGAGAGAGAGGTAGAGAGAGAGAGAGAGAGAGAGAGAGAGAGAGAGAGAGAGAGAGATAGGTAGAGAGAGAGAGAGAGAGAGATAGAGGGGGGTTTAAATGTAATAAACAAAAAAATTTGATAGGTTATAACACATTGGTGCTTATGTAATATCAACTGTATACTGTAGACGGTTTGAATAAGTTAAGAAATGGTATTAATGATACTTTGTTAGTGTATTCGTACACACTCAAGAGCGGCAGCTAGATGACAGCTGATCTAATCACAGCCAAAAGTAAAAAAAAAAAAAAGTCAACAATACTCGATTTTTAAAACACACCCGAAATTTAAAAACAAAAGTACACGCTTTCTTAATGTGCAATTAACTATTTAAAGAGTGGCAATTTTCTAGAATAAAATGATATTTCCCAAAAAATAGTGGTTTGCTGATGAAATCGGATGCCCTATTTTTGGCTATGATTGAAATGGATGTAGACTCGGCCTAATTATTTCATTTCGTATTTAATTGACATTAAGAAAACTAATTTTAGTTTCTTCATCTAAATGTAAGTATTGTATAACACGAAGAGAGAGAGAGAGAGAGAGAGAGAGAGAGAGAGAGAATGAATCAGCTGTTGTAATCAAATGGCGTGTTTTTGTTTCGTGAGAATTTCATCGCCACGACTTTAACAACAACATACTGTACTGAACTTTACAGTATTATACAGACTACTGTAATATGATAAAGTAAAATATTTGTAATCTATTTTATATGAAATGGGGCTATTTTTGTTTTGTTTAAAATTTACAATTACGTATGTAAAACAACTCTCTCTCTCTCTCTCTCTCTCTCTCTCTCTCTCTCTCTCTCTCTCTCTCTCTCTCTCTCTCGTAGATTGTTTTCCTGCTTTGCTACGTATGTATGATTTTATATAGATACGGTAAATAATATTTGTAATAACATATTTTATAAAAGCTTTTACTGTAATATCATTATTTATCACTTTCATCATGCAGGTTAAATTCCTTAGTTTGTTTACTGAGCGTACTTTATGACGCCGTCGTTTCAGGCGGCGTCATAAAGAAAAAAATTTCATTTGGAAGTCCTAAGAAAAATTAAGTAAAACATTAGTAATAACCAAATCAACATACTGTACTGAATAATCAATATAATTGATGCAAAAACTAACCTATAAACAGATGTGTAAATGCGTTTGTTTCTTCATTAGGATCAGAGATAAAACGTAAACAAAACATTGGTTGCCATTTTTTATCGTGCTTTTTGGCGTGTTTAGGAAACGCATGATATAAAGTCGCCTTTAATATTTGTGCCTGTTTTAGTTTAGGGTACTGTATTACATGCATTAAGTGTTCTGTACATTAAAGGGTAGTTTGTTAACAGTACTACGTACAAGGGAAGGTTTTAAAAGTCTGAATATACATGCTAAATAAATAGGTAAATATGGTGTTACTACTTCGCGGATTTTCACCTATCGCGGCCGCGTCTGGAACCTATCTACCGCGATAAACGAGGGTTCACTGTATTTGTATAAACGTAATTATCTAGAATGCAATAATGGTTCCGAAACGAAATTGAATATTAGAGAGAGAGGGAGAGAGAGAGAGAGAGAGAGAGAGAGAGAGAGAGAGATATTATTATCGAGATATTTAAGGTTTTAGTTTATAAAATAAGCTGTATTTCTGTTTAAGAAAGTATAGATATATAGTAACATACTGCGCACGAGACGACACATAAGAAATTGCGATATGCTTCTTGAGTAGCGGCGTAGGATACGAGTCTTGAACGAAAACCCCCAACACTTACAGTAAGTAGTTAAATTGTACTGCTGTAATATTACTGTACATTTATTACAGTAATATACACTACAGTATCAGTGAGTATTAGGTTACAGTACAGTATTACTAGATAGGAACAACTTTTTTATACAGAACATTAAGGGGATGATGACTCGGTAAACTTTACATTAGCACAATACTGTACTGTAACCTTACTACGTCCAGTATGTAGTGTAATGTATAATGTACATATGATTATAAGCTGTTGTAGAAACCAAATTAAAACAATATTAGGCAGTAATTACCGTGCTCATCATCAGCTCGGCACCCGCTGGTGGCAAGGGGCAGTGACTTTTTAGGTTGGGAGTTAGCCCACCCTAGCGTAGTACAGGTATTTATTCGCTTATCGCGCCCGTTTCTGTAACCTAACTGTCGCGAATAACGAGGCTTGACTGTATTCCAGTTACGGAACAAATGACAAATTCGTAGATAATTTGTATACTGTATTTTTCCTAACGATACAAACATTTAGCTATTAATACAAACACACCCGCCAGCGCTATCCCTCTTGAAATCCTACCTCCAAGCAAAGTGAGCTAAATCGCTGGTGTGTGAGCGGGAGCGGTAGCAAGCTATCGCCCCCCCTCTCCGCTAACTAGCGGAACGAGTAGTTAACCCTTGCTAAAATTTTAATGGCTCGTCCTCTCAGCTTCACTAAAAGTAATAACCCCTAATAAATAGCTAAAAGGTTTGTATCGTTAGGAAAAATACAAATTATCTACGAATTTGTAATTTTTGCATGGCAGGATGAAACATTTCTAAAGATCTGTTATTTCAATATGCTTATAACTTTTTTCTTATTTACAGCTGGTTATGTTGTTATATGCACCAGATGAATCCTCTCATTGGTCCGCAGCTCCATACTACCACACTTATTGCTCTAAACTCTCTATGGGTAAGTGTTAGATAGTCTTATTCAGGGGTAAATAAGCACGGTTCTGCAGCAATTGGTAGTTTTAAAAGATTTATGAGACTATAGAATGGTACATTGATATGTCTTAGGGTTTGATTGCATACTCATACCCGATGCTCTCAGGGGGTTCGGGAGCACGTATGAGAAATAGATTCTAGTCAACTTTTGCTGTATGTCACAAGGTAATATAAATAATCCCTTGCCCTGCTTACCTCTCTTGTGGAAATCTTCCTGTTAAAAAAAAAGAAAAAAAAAAAAGGGTCCTTCACAAACTAGCTGTGATGCCTTTTATGGTAGTTGTTCATTTATTTCCAAGAATCTCCCATGATGTTCATATTGCTTCTTCTCTAAAAGCTCAGTTTGATTGACACTTGATTTTTCAATATTAAACTTACCCGATAATCATGTAGCTGTCAACTCCGTTGCCCGACAGAATTCTATGGAGGGATACGCCAGCTATCACAATACTAGAAGGGGGTGTACTTACCAGCGCCACCTGTGGCCAGGTACTCAATCATTTGTTGTTGACACCTCCTCAATTATTCCTCTGTCGTGCTTCCGGCTAGACGTTCTGGGATACGCTCATGGTCTTCGAGTTTATTCATGGATATTTGGTGAAGTATTCTCTTAGATTAACGGCTGTCGCATACTGGAATCCTTTTTATATTAGCTAGTTAGCTTTTATATAAACTCTGATTAACGGTTAATGAATTTTTGCTTGTTTTTGGATCACCCTTTGACTTACTCTTTGAAACAAGATGTCTGACGTTTCGCAAGCTCCCTCCCATAGACGATGTAGGTCTTGCAATAGGCGTATTCCGAAGGTCTCGGTAGATCCTCACACCGCTTGTTCTGACTGTAGGGACAGGCCCTGTCTATTAGAAAATCGGTGTGAGGAGTGCGCCGGACTTTCGGAATTGGATTTTGTACGTCTTTTAAAATATTCATCTCGTCCGCTGATCTTCATGCAGGGAAGAAACGTTGGTCTCAGGTCTCGAGACCGCTTAAACGTAGAGTTCAGTCAGCGAGTGCTCAGCCAGGTTGCAGTCATTGGCTCAGCTCCGACTCGCCTCTGTCATCGGTCGACTGTACTCCGCCCAAGAGGAGTAAGGTTCTGCCTATACAGACCCCGACTGTGACTTTACCTCAGTCTGTTATCGTTTCTGCCGACCCCAAGTGGACCCTGCTTCAGTCCATGCAAGTTCAGCTTTCGGACTTGATGCGTGAGTGTCGGGCTGAGAGTGTTGCACCTCCTGCACTCCCTCCACCTGTTCTCGCTGCACCTGTGCTCGCCCAGCCTGCACCTGCTCCGCCTGTGCTCGCCCAGCCTGCACCTGCTCCGCCTGGTCGCAGCACCATCTGCCAGGCGTACGATGTTGAACCACTTTCGGAGTTTGCTGTTCACAGTGTTGTTCAGCCTCAGCCTTCTTTAAGGCAACCCTTGCTTTGGGATCAGGAGAGTTACACTCTTCCTCCTCCTCCCCTTGCTGCTCCACCAGTGGTGCAACTCTCGGTTGGGGTACAACAACCTCTCCCCTCCGTGAGTCTGCCTGCTCAACCAGCGCTGCACCGAGTTCAACCCTCGTCTAGGCAAGCTCATCTACACCATGCACTTGCGCCTCAGGAGCCTCAGCTTGCTAGAACTTTACCTTGTTCTGAGCAGCCTCAACCTTCTCATGCTCCACTCATCTCTCAGGAACAGGAACGGACTACTCCGCCTCCGTCCTCCGCTCAGCTGGTGCAATCCTTGGGTGCAACTCTTGCTAGGAGTCAACCCCCTTCACCCTTGCACCTGCCTTCTGCTCCGACTGTTGTTCAGCCTATGCAGTCTGAACCTCAGGTTTTCCCTCAAGTTGAGGAAACCTCTGTTGTTGTTCCTACCCGTTCTGACTCTGCGGTTCAGCATTCTGGTCCTTTTGCTTCGCTACCTTCTGCTGATGAAGTGTCGGATGATGAGGAGGCACATCTTGATCCCTCATCAGACGTGGAGGAGTCTAAGCTTTCTCCATTGTCTGTTGATTTTAGAAAGGTCTTGGCTCTACTCAGGGAGCTTTACCCTGACCACTTCGTCTCTGCTGTTCCCCGCTCTCCTCCATCTGAGTTTTCGCTAGGCGTGCAACAAGCTAAGTCGAGCTATACTAAGCTTGTCCTAGCTAGATCCTCCAAGAGGGCCTTAAGGACCTTTGGGAGTGGCTTCAGTCTAAACAACACCTGGGCAAGACTTCCTTCATGTTCCCTCCAACGAAGCTCGCATCGAAAGGTTGCGTTTGGTATGCCACAGGGGAAGCACCAGGCTTGGGAGTTCCTGCCTCTGCCCAGGCTGACTTCTCAAGTCTGGTGGACTCGCCTAGGAGGACTGCGATGAGACGCTCGAAGGTTTGTTGGACCTTCTCAGACCTGGATCATCTTCTGAAAGGGTTGTTCAGAGCTTTCGAAATGTTCAACTTTCTCGACTGGTGCCTGGGAGCCCTCAGCAAGAAAACATCTCCTGCGGACAAAGACTCTGCCATGTTAATTATGTCCTGCATGGATAAGGCTATCAGGGATGGATCGGGTGAGCTAGCGTCGTTATTTGTATCAGGGGTGTTGAAGAAAAGGGAACAACTGTGTACCTTCCTCTCAGCCAGCATTACACCGTGCCAGCGGTCACAGCTCCTTTTTGCTCCACTCTCAAAGTTCCTCTTTCCCGAGGAGCTAGTTAAGGACTTGTCGGCTGCCCTGATACAGAAGGACACGCACGATCTTGTAGCCTCATCGGCTCGTAAGTCTAAGGTTACCACCTCTGTCCCCAAGACTTATCGCTCTCCAGTGGCTGATACCCCGGCCACTAGGTTCATACCGCCCTTTCGTGGTAGAGCCCCCAGCCGAGGAAGCTCCCGTCCAGACTCTCACAGGGGCAAGTCTAAGAAAGGACCCAGGACATCTAAGGGAAAGCACTGACTCTCAGATTCTCCAGACAACAGTAGGAGCCAGGCTCAAGATCTTCTGGCAAGCCTGGGAGAAGAGAGGTGCAGACGCACAGTCTGTCAGTTGGCTGAGGTACGGTTACAGGATTCCATTCTGCCTCAAACCGCCTCTGACCACATCGCCCATCAACCTCTCTCCCAACTACAAAGAAGAGGACAAGAGGCTAGCATTGCAACAGGAGGTTTCGCTACTTGTGCAGAAGAAGGCAGTGGTTATAGTCCGGGACCATCAATCCCCGGGCTTCTACAACCGTCTCTTTCTTGTGGCCAAAAAGACAGGAGGTTGGAGACCGGTGCTGGACGTCAGCTCTCTCAACGAGTATGTCACCAAGCAGACGTTCACAATGGAGACGACCAAGTCGGTCTTAGCAGCGGTCAGACAGGAGGACTGGATGGTCTCGTTGGACTTGAAAGATGCATACTTTCACGTTCCCATTCATCCAGACTCCCAACCTTTCCTGAGATTCGTTTTCGGAAAGGTTGTCTATCAGTTCCAAGCCCTGTGTTTTGGCCTAAGCACAGCTCCTATGGTCCTTACTCATCTGATGAGGAATGTAGCGAAATTCCTGCACTTATCGAACATCAGAGCCTCCCTCTACCTAGACGACTGGCTGTTGAGAGCCTCCACGAGTCGTCGTTGTCTGGAGAACCTCTCTTGGACTTTAGATCTAATCAGAGACCTAGGTCTATTAGTCAATATAGAGAAATCTCAACTCATTCCCTCCCAATCCATTGTGTACCTGGGAATGGAGATTCAGAGTCGGGATTTTCGGGCTTTTCCATCGGCCCCCAGGATAAACCAAGCCCTACAGTGCATCATGAGCATGCTGAAGAGGAGCAATTGCTCAGTGAGACAGTGGATGAGTCTCACAGGGACCCTCTCATCTCTGGCCCTGTTTGTCGAGCTAGGGAGACTCCACCTCCGCCCTCTTCAATTCCATCTTGCAGCTCATTGGGACAAGGGCTCGACTCTAGAAGCAGTCTCTATCCCTATCAACCAAGAGATGAAGACCACTCTCCGGTGGTGGAAGCACAATCTTCTTCTCAAGGAGGGTCTATCATTGGCCATCCAGACCCCCCATCTTCATCTCTTCTCGGATGCATCGGACTCGGGCTGGGGTGCAACCTTGGACGGACGGGAATGCTCAGGAGTATGGAACAAGGAACAAGGATTACTCCACATCAACTGCAAGGAACTGTTAGCAGTCCATCTTGCCCTGTTGAACTTCAAGTCCCTCCTGCTAGGCAAAGTGGTGGAGGTGAATTCAGACAACACCACAGCCTTGGCTTACATCTCCAAGCAAGGAGGGACCCATTCGAGGAGCCTTTACGAGATCGCAAGGGACCTCCTCATTTGGTCAAGAGGTCTAAACCTCACACTGGTCACGAGGTTCATCCAGGGCGATATGAATGTTTCAGCGGATCGCCTCAGCAGAAGGAATCAGGTCATTCCCACGGAATGGACCCTCCACAAGAGTGTGTGCAACAGACTTTGGACGTTGTGGGGTCAACCTACCATAGACCTGTTTGCCACCTCCATCACCAAGAGACTTCCGCTTTATTGTTCCCCTGTTCCAGACCCTGCAGCGGTTCATGTAGATGCTTTTCTTCTGAACTGGTCCCATCTCGACCTGTACGCATTCCCTCCGTTCAAGATTATAAACAAAGTTCTGCAGAAATTCGTCTCGCACGAAGGGACACGGCTGACGCTGGTTGCTCCCCTTTGGCCTGCAAGAGAATGGTACACAGAGGTACGTCAATGGCTAGTCGACTTCCCCAGGACTCTACCTCTAAGAGTGGACCTTCTACGTCAACCACACGTAGACAGGTTGCACCCAAACCTCCACGCTCTTCGACTGACTGCCTTCAGACTGTCGAAAGATTCGCTAGAGCTAGAGGCTTTTCGAAGGAGGCAGCCAGTGCGATTGCCAGAGCTAGAAGAATTTCCACTCGTAGAGTCTACCAGTCTAAGTGGGAGGTCTTCCGAAGCTGGTGTAGAGCCAATTCAATATCCTCTACCAATACCTCTGTGATCCAAATAGCTGACTTCCTTCTTCATCTTAGGAATGAGAGATCCCTTTCAACATCTACGATTAAAGGGTATAGGAGCATGTTGGCCTCAGTCCTCCGCCACAGGGGTTTGGACCTGTCTTCCAACAAGGACCTTCAAGACATTCTCAAGTCTTTTGAGACGTCTAAAGAACGTCGTCTTTCCACTCCAGGCTGGAATCTGGACGTAGTCTTAAGGTTCCTTATGACATCTAGGTTCGAACCTCTCCAGTCAGCTTCCTTCAAGGATCTTACCCTCAAGACTGCTTTTCTCGTTTGCCTTGCAACAGCTAAGAGAGTCAGTGAGGTTCATGCCTTCAGCAAGAACATTGGTTTCACAACCGAATCAGCTACATGTTCTTTTCAGCTTGGATTCCTAGCAAAGAACGAGCTTCCTTCACGTCCTTGGCCTAGATCGTTCGAAATACCTAGCCTCTCCAACATGGTAGGTAACGAACTAGAGAGAGTTCTTTGCCCTGTCAGAGCTCTCAAATATTATCTGAAGAGGTCTAAACCTATTCGAGGACAGTCAGAAGTCTTATGGTGTGCCATCAAGAAACCCTCGAGACCCATGTCCAAGAATGGGCTTTCGTACTATATAAGGCTTCTGATCAGAGAAGCACATTCTCACTTAAAGGAGGAAGACCTTGCATTGCTGAAGGTAAGGACCCACGAAGTAAGAGCTGTAGCTACTTCGTTGGCCTTTAATAAAAACCGTTCTCTGCAGAGCATTATGGATGCAACCTATTGGAGGAGCAAGTCAGTGTTTGCATCATTTTATCTGAAAGATGTCCAGTCTCTTTACGAGAACTGCTACACCCTGGGACCATTCGTAGCAGCGAGTGCAGTAGTAGGTGAGGGCTCAGCCACTACATTCCCATAATCCCATAACCTTTTTAACCTTTCTCTTGAATACTTTTATTGTTGTTTTTATGGTTGTTACGGTAGGCTAAGAAGCCTTCCGCATCCTTGGATTTGGCGGGTGGTCTATTCATTCTTGAGAAGCGCCTGGGTTAAAGGTTTGGTAGAGGTCCTTTAGTAGGGTTGCAACCCCTTGTACTTTGGCACCTTTGGGTTGATTCAGCCTCCAAGAGGAACGCTGCGCTCAGTAAGGAAGACGAACTTTAAATAAAAGGCAGAGTAACGGTTCTATTCGACTTCCTTACCAGGTACTTATTATTTCATTGTTATTTGAGATAACTGTTATATGAAATTTGGGATACTTAGCTATCCTTTAATCATGTACACTGGTTTTCACCCACCTCCCTGGGTGTGAATCAGCTACATGATTATCGGGTAAGTTTAATATTGAAAAATGTTATTTTTATTAATAAAATAAATTTTTGAATATACTTACCCGATAATCATGATTTAATCGACCCTCCCTTTCCTCCCCAGAGAGAACCAGTGGACCGAGGAATAATTGAGGAGGTGTCAACAACAAATGATTGAGTACCTGGCCACAGGTGGCGCTGGTAAGTACACCCCCTTCTAGTATTGTGATAGCTGGCGTATCCCTCCATAGAATTCTGTCGGGCAACGGAGTTGACAGCTACATGATTATCGGGTAAGTATATTCAAAAATTTATTTTATTAATAAAAATAACATATTTTTTAAATTTTAAAATTTTCTCATTTTCTTTCATTTTAACCCTTTTACTCCCAAAGGACGTACTGGTACGTTTCACAAAACTCATCCCTTTACCCCCATGGACGTACCGGTACGTCCTTGCAAAAAAAAATGCTATAAAAATCTTTTTTTTCATATCTTTAATATTTTTTTGAGAAAATTCAGGCATTTTCCAAGAGAATGAGACCAACCTGACCTCTCTATGACAAAAATTAAGGCTGTTAGAGCAATTTAAAAAATATATACTGCAAAATGTGCTGGGGAAAAAATAACCCCTTGGGGGTTAAGGGTTGGAAATTTCCAAAGAGCCTGGGAGTAAAAGGGTTAATAACCCTTAACAAAGGCATGGAACCTTTGAGTGGTAAGTGTTAAGAAGACCAGGGATGCTGCATCAGATACTCCTGTCTTCAGTTATCTCCGTTGACTGGCAGCAATTACATGCTTTCCAAATTTTTACATAGCTGCATATTAAGAAGTCTTCCTGGTTTAGTTAGAAATTATTGCATGGAATGTGCATAGAGAATCATTTCTGGGAGATCATGATCCAAATTCCCTTTGTGTGTTGTGTTTGGGGCAATACTGAACTGTAATTCAATGGGCATGCATACACTGTGTGTCAGTGGTTGCCGATCAAGTTAACAGTTCTAAACAAAAAAGAAAATTTTTTGTTAGCTCAGGAGAGAAGCCAGGAAAGACTAGGCTAGTTGATTTTAGGAGGGGATGATGACGAAATGGTATGCGTCCTTCTTTGGACAACACAAGTTCAGCTATCTTTCAATAATGATGAGCTTCACAAGATCATGTTATCACTAGCTTCCTTTGTTAAATTCAGAAGTCCATTAAATCATCCCATAATAATGGTAATTCTGTTCCTTCATGCCCCATTGCCAAACCTAACCCAACCCTCCAAGGTCAAGCTAGTATTTAGAGAATTTTATTCAATAAGGATTCTGAATGTACTCTGCACTCTACAGATTTGAATGCCTCACAGAGAGCCTCAAAATCTATACTCTCTTCAGTGCCTTCATCTGCAAAACCACAATGTTTGTCACTGTATATGACAACTAGATTGTGAGACAGAAGACAGAGTGGGTTGTCTTGTTACATATCCCTCCACTCACTAAAGTGAGTGGTTCTCATCAGTCTCATACTACTTCATTTACTGTACTGATGTGGATGGCATGGCATATCATATGATTAGGTTAACTCTGAGGGGCTAAATGAAGTTTCAACCTAAATTGATGAAATTCATAACATTTCAGACGAGTATACGCCGTTCAATTGCAACCTTGGCCTCTAGCTTGTCTCAAATAATAGTACAGTACAGGGGTTATAGTAGGCACTAATACATTTAAACCAAAGGCTATGTGTACCTTCAATTACACCCTTTCCAAATTGTAAACAAAGAGAAAAATCATCTGATTTTCACACTTCTCTTGCAGGACAGGAAAATGAGGAAGAAGAAAACTCAGAGACGATGAAAGTGAGGAAGTATCGCTATTTAAATCTTTGTGAAACTTTATTGCTTAAATATATCCTAATAAATTTAATAATGTAAGTTTGGAAGACTCTTATTCTAATAAATTGGAAAAAAGTGGTTACTTCCAGGACAGTTACACACCTCAGCTCTCCAACCTTGCTATGGATAGATTCAAAGTTGTTTTCTCATATTCAGAAAAAGGCTGGGGGATTCAGGTTCACGTTTAGTAATTAGGCCCTCTTTAACTCAGAGATGTGCTAATTCATGCAAGACTAATCAATTCCTTAACCTGATTCTAAATTGTGATTTAGAAGCCAATCTTAATCCAATCATTGTGCCCCATAAAAGAAAATATCTAAATTCGGGTTATGTAAGTCAGTTTACTAAAAAAAGAGTTGTATATTATTATCATTATTACTATTATTAATTGCTAAGCTACAACCCTAGTTGGAAAAGCAGAATGCTATAAGCCCAGGGGCTCCAATAGGGAAAATAGCCCCGTTAGGAAAGGAAACGAGGAAAAATAGAATATTATAAGAATAGCGACATCAAAATAAATATCTTCTATATAAACTATGAAAACTTTAACAAAACAAGAGGAAGAGAAATAAGATAGAATAGTGTGCCCAAGTGTACCCTCAAGCAAGAGAACTCTAAACCAAGACAGTGGAAGACCATGGTACAGAGGCTATGGCACTACCCAAGACTAGAGAACAATGGTTTGATTTTGGAGTGGTCCTCCTAGAAGAGCTGCTTAACATAGCTAAAGAGTCTCTTCTACCCTGTATATACTATACAGTAATAAGAAAGGGAGATATTATTTGTAGGTAATCAGATAGCTAGTGTTGAATCACTTAACTTTGCAGGTTCTATTATAGTAGTTTCTTATCTCATAGAAGAGAAATTTACAGATGAAGATTTGAATGAAATTTGAAATTACCTACCTTGCTTAATCATCCTGTGTGTCTTTTGTGATTACGACAAGAGAATAGTTCTGTACATATATGGTTCAGCATCAGAGGCACAAAAATAAAAATTAATTTCTAATCCTATTTAGGGATCTGTGTTAGATGGAGTTGACACTGATAGAGTAGTTACTCGAACCGATGTATAGAAATGCTTAACTTTTCAATTACAAGTCAGATTTCTCAAACTCAGATATGCCAACAAGGAGGCCCTTTTGTTCATCAGATAACACAACAAAATTCTGTTACAGTAGACGTTCCAAAGGGATTGGCAACCGAATTCAAAAACCTTATTGTAGAAAAGTATGATATTCCTTTCCACCGAAATCCAGTAGAGGGAGACTATTCCACATCTTCCGGTTTGGGAAAGACCACAGCCTGATTCATGGGTATTAGCTATGCTCAAGAAAGGCTTCCGAATTATTATTATTATTATTATTATTATTATTACTACTAGGTAAGCTACGACCCTAGTTGGAAAAGCAAGATGCTCAAGGGCTCCAGCAGGGAAAAATAGCCCAGTGAGGAAAGGAAATAAATAAATGATAATAAGAAGTAATGAACAATTAAAATATATTCTAAAAACATTAACAACATTAAAACAGATATTTGATATATAAACTATAAAAGGACTTATGTCAGCCTATTTAACATTTGCTGTAAGTTTGAAATTTTGAAGTTCTACTGATTCAAGCACCTGATTAGGAAGATCATTCCACAACTTTGTCACAGCTGGAATAAAACTTCTAGAGTACTGTGTAGTATTGAGCCTCATGATGGAGAAGGCCTGACTATTAGAATTAACTGAATGCCTAGTATTATGAACAGGATGGAACTGTCTGGGAAAGATCTGAATGTAAAAAAATCTTATGCAACATGCATAATGAACTAATTGAACGACGGTGCCAGAGATTAATATCTAGATCAGGAATAAGAAATTTAGTAGACCATAAGTTCCTGCCCAACAAATTAAGCTGAAAATCAGCAGCTGAAGCCCAGACATGAGAACAATACTCGAAACAAGGTAGAATGAAAGAATTAAAACACTTCAAAACAAATTTATCGCCAAAAATCTTAAAAGACATTCTTCATAAGCCAATTTTTTGTGCAAATAAAGAAGACACAGACCTAATGTGTTTATCAAAAGTAAATTTGCTGTTGAGAATTACACCTAAAATTTTAAGAGTCATACAAAGTTAAAGAAACATTATCAATGCTGAGATTGGATGTTGAGGAGCCACTGTCCTTGATCTCCTTACAATCATACTTTGAGTTTTGTTAGGATTCAACTTCATACCCCATAACTTGTACAATGCACTAATTTTAGCAAGATCTCTATTAAGGGATTCAACAACCCCAGATCTACATTGAAGAGATGGAATTGATGCAAAGAGAGTACCATCATCTGAATATGCAACAGGCTTGTTGTCTAGGCCATACCATATGTCATGTATATATAGTATGAAAAGTAATGGGCCAAGAACACTACCCTGAGGAACACTAGATATCACATTCTTATACTCACTATGGTACCCGTCAACAACAACTCTTTGTGATCTATTAATTAAAAATTCAATATTGATGCTAAGAAACGACCCACCCACTCCCAACTGTTTAAGATTGAGAACAAGAGCCTCATGATTAACATGGTCAAAGGCAGCACCAAAATCAAGGCCAATCATACGAACTTCCTAACCGCTATCAAGGGCTTTCTTTACAGCATTGGAGATTGTAAGAAGGGCATCACATGCTCCAAGGCCTTTACGAAAACCAAATGGCAAACTAGGGAACAAAGAAGGCAAGCGAGTCCTGCAACTTCCAAGATGCCTTTATCAAAGAATCCAGTTTTGTGTCCAAGTTATCTTGACAATATTATACATCAAAAACTCAGTTACTGCAAATAGAAATCGTGAAACTAATACAGTTTATTCTTAGTCTCCAAAAGCTCAAGAGATTAGAGACCAGTTCTAGATATTTTCAGTACTCAACAAGTACTGTACAGTGCTTAGAGTTCTTGATGTAATCACCCTCTGGGAGCAATCAAACAAGAGATTGGGTGTTCTTTGCTTTTTCAATAGATCAGAGTTTATCAGTTCAAGCGCCAATGTTTTGAGCTCAGGACAGCCCCACAGGTTTTCAATAGAATGATGGCCCCCTTCAAAAAATGGTTAAGGTTACTTGGGATCAAGAGTTCTTTTGTACCTGGGCAAAGGGCTAATTTTAAGCAATTCATTAGAGAGGATTTGAATTCAACAAGTCTGGTTACTCAGGTTGTTGGGCCATTTGGGGGTCATAGTAAATGTCAAGGAGTCCCTCCTGGGTCCTACTCGGCAGATTCTATATTTGGGAATGACAACAGTAACAGTTCCTTTTCAGATTTTGCATTGGAGAAGAGGATCAATTCCTATCACCTTTTACTACAAAATTCAAAACATTGAATCGGACAATATGATAATACTAGCTTATCTCAGGAAGCAAGGGGGAACAAGGTCGACTTCCCCATTTCAGATAGTAGAAAAACTGTTATCATGGACGAGTTTGAGAGGAATCACTCTACTTCTGCAGTTCAATACAGGGAAATCAAATGATGTGCTGCACCACACTACCTTAGGCCTCTGGTCAGAGTCGGATAAATACCTTTACATATATCTCCTAGAATTGAAGGCCGTCTTTCTGGCCCTTCAACAATTCCATAAGTTCCTGGCGGGCCACTCAGTGGTGGTGATGACAAACAACACCACGGTAGTGGCATTCATCAACAAGCAAGGAGGTATTTTTTCGCAGCTCCTTTCCCATGTAGCAGTACAGATACTGTACTTGGATGGGCCGAGATTCTCTCGATACCACTATTTGCATGCTTCATTCCAGGCAAGAGGAATGGCCGTGCCCACAACCTGAACAGAGCATCTCGGATAGTGAGTACTGAGTGGTCTTTGGATCATTTTGTAGCCAACCAAGTCCTGACTTTATGGGGTTCTCCGACGGTGGATCTGTTTGCAACGGCCCCGAATTTCAGGCTTCCGTTGTATTGCTCCCCAGTCCCAGACCCCAAGGCGCTCTGGCAAGATGGATTCCAACAACGGTGGGACAACATCGACGTCTACACCTTTCCCTCCGTTCTGTTTGATGAGGAGGGTACTCAACAAGGCCAGAATATCAGTCAACCTCTCAATGGCCCTCATAGCTCTGCTATGGCATTATGCGGAATTGTTTCCACACCATCTGCAACTCCTGCTGGAGTCTCCAAGAGAACTTCCTCCACGACACGATCTACTCAGACAACCACATGCCAACATCTTCCACAAAGCCCTAGCTTCGCTACGATTTCACTCCTGGAGATTATCCAGCATCTCCTCACTCAGAGAAAATGTTCACTACAAGTTGTAAGCAGGATGTCTGGATACCTGCGGAAGTCAACAGCAGCAGTCTACCAGGCAAGGCAAAGTGGAACGTCTTCAGTGGTTGGTGTCATGGAAGGGTTATGTCTCTTCTCAATGCCACTATTCCAGTAATAGCGAAGTTCTTTGTGTATTTGCGTGAGGAAATGCACCTTTTAGTCTCAGCGGTAAAATGGCTATCGCTCAGCCTTAAGCCTCGCCTTTAGGCTGAATGGAAAGGACATTTCCTCATTGCTAGAATTTTACATACTCATACAGAGTTTTGAACTTATCTGTCCTCAGCCGGAAGTGAGAACTCCCTACGAACCATTACTGCAGGTAACAGATCACCACCTGACTTGAAAGACAGTGTTCCTGCTCGCTTTGGCTTCGGCCAAACGAGTCAGCGAACTTCATGGTTTTTCATATGACATCACCTATTCAAGGGGATGGGGAAAGGTAATGTTCAGCTTCGTCCCCCTGAGTATGTTGCCAAGATTCAGAATCCGGGGGTTGCGGATCCCTGATCCGACTCCTTCCGGATTTGGAGTCTCCGCTCTGTAACAGATGACCCTGATCATCTCTTACTCTGTCCGTGGAGTTAGAGGCTTTACCTCAAAAGAAAAGCAGCAGCCTGTCCCCGTGTGCTTTCACTTTTCGTCAGCACAGGGAGGAACAAGATGAGGATCACCAAGAAAACCACCTCTGCTTGGATTCGCAGGGTCATAGACCATGCCCTGAATCTAGATCCTCCACCTTCACGCCACCCCAGAGCCTACAATGTCGGGCGTAGCTACGTCCCTGGCCTTCAAAAGAAACTTTTCAGTGACGCAGGTTCTACAGGAAGGGGTGTGGAAACGTCAAACTACGTTCACAGGCCACTACCTGCAAGACGTGACCCTCAAGAGGCTCGATACATTCTCTATCAGCCCTGTGGTGGCTGCACAACTGCTGGTTTAATACCTCAAGTTCCTTATTGGACAAGTAGAAGAAGATTGAGGGCACTGTTACCCAGTTTTAGTCTGCATGAATGATAAGGTATGACTGGCTCTTATTCTTTTCTCCATACTCCCCTCTCTTGGGGAAATCAGCAGCCTAGGTTTTCTGCAGAAGCTGACCTCAAATCACTGCAGGTAAACCATACTTCCTTGTGTACCTAGTATTGTATCAATACTGTTACGTCTCCATACCCTGGCGAGGTGGTATTGGAAAGTCTCAAGTTACAACAGTTTTTTCTACTAATACTTGGAATAACTTTACCTTGACAGACACGCTGTTTATCTCAACACACACAGCTTGCGTAGGCCACAGACCTTGTTTATCAAGGTTTACCGAGGTGTAGGGACTCCTTATTTTTAGTACAAACCTATTCAAAATAAGGATTCCCCGTGTAGCCAAAAAGCCAGTTTGGCAGAGACGTCCACCCTCCTAATGGGTGAGTCACCCCTAATAAATAGCGTAGGTTTGTATTCCAGTTATGGAACGAATGACAAATTCGCAGATAATTTGTATTTTTTCTAACGATACAAACCTTTAGCTATTTATACAAGCTTACCCGCCAACCCTATCCATCTAAAAGTCCTAGCTCCAAACAAAGTGAGCTCAATCAGAGGTGTGTGAGTGGAAGGGGTAGCAAGCTAATCCCCTACCCCCCGCTACCTAGCAAGATGGGTAGTTGACCCTCGCTAAATTTTAATGGCTCGTCCTTTCAGCTTCACTGAAAGTAATACCCCTAATAAATAGTTTAAGGTTTGTATCGTTAGGAAAAATACAAATTATCTCCGAATTTGTCATGTTCATTTTATAAACAATTTTCATATACAGTAAAAGGTTTTAGCTAAATAAAGGCAATACAGTACTGCAACATATTCCCTTCTTATATTACTGGTGTTTTTGTAGTCAGCACTGTATTTTCATGATTATTCAAATTTATATTTTTTCATTGCAGGGATAAAACAACATCAAACACCAGGAGCTTGTGGAAGCTGAAGTATTAAACATGCATATATGTTTATTCGTTTTAGAGTAACAGTAGTGTGCTGTTACATGATATTTATCGTGATGTTATATAATATGCTGTGTCATGGTGTAATGTATTTGTAATGAGGTTTTATGACTTGTTTAGAGAATGCATGATTACAGTTTTTGTGAATTGTTCTACAGTCATAGTACTTCCATGTACCACAAAGCTAGTTTTAGAAAAATCTGTAATTTTTATGTAAAAGAAATAGAAACTTCAGGAAATATGTTGTTTTAGATTTCGGTAATGTAGGAATTGATGATATCTATAGTGTTGGTTACGTATTTTCATCAGATGGACATAAATTGTTTCTGGAAAAATAATCTTGTCAGTTATATCGTAATGTTAGTTTCTTAAGAATATTTTTATTTTGTATTAATAGACATTCTCTCTCTCTCTCTTGAGTGTATTTGAATAATTTTCATTCCATAATATACAGTAATTTCATTTTTAGAATGATTTCATTTTAACAGTGTATGAAGAAATATATTACCAATATTTTATTTTGTCATTAAGAAATACACTCTAGTCAATTGAAACTTTTCTTTATCCATGGAACAATATTCATATTTTATGTAATGCATCATCATCATTTTAAAGTACTGAAAAGTACAGCCATGCAATTAACCCTTTTACCCCCAAAGGACGTACTGGTACGTTTCACAAAACTCATCCCTTTACCCCCATGGACTTACCGGTACGTCCTTGCAAAAAACTGCTATTTAAAATTTTTTTTTCATATTTTTTTTAATTTTTTGAGAAAATTCAGGAATTTTCCAAGAGAATAAGACCAACCTGACCCGTCTATGACAAAAATTAAGGCAGTTAGAGCAATTTTAAAAGTATATACACTGCAAAATGTGCTTGAAAAAAAATAACCCCTGGGGGTTAAGGGTTGGAAATTTCCAAATACCCTGGGGGTAAAAGGGTTAAGCCTGAAATATTGCCCCAAAAATTTGGTAGCACATTGTATATAATTCAGTACAGTAGAATTTTAAGTTTTGCTTTTACTACAGTGATACCTCTCGATACTAAAGCTTCTGCTTATAAAATTTTCACGCTGCAAAACGAGATTCACGATTTTTCCGATTCACATTGCGAAAAATGTTTTATGGTACTAAACAAGGTACGGTACGAGACCCCAGCCGACTCAAGAGACTGATTTTGAAATTGACGTGCCACCAGCCGTAAACTCGCCACTATCCTCCCGACTTCCCATTGGTTATCTCCGTACTCGGATGCTAGTTATCGTCATACGATCCTGCTCTCCTATTGTTCGGCATCTATCCCATCATGCACCAATGTAGCGGTTTCTCTCGCTCAATTTGTTTCGGCAGCGCTATTGTTCAGATTGAATTCGTGACTGTGATTTCGCTTTTGTGCTTTTACGTACTGAACTGTATCATGTTGCGTTATTCAACTCATACGTTACTAACCAAGGGTCCTAATAAAGTTTCTGATGTGCAGGGAAAGAAAAAGAGGATGCTTTCTATGGAGATGACACTCGAGATTATAAAGAAGAACGGGGCTGGCCTGCAATTAAGTTTCAACGCTAAGGAATATGGCGGAAATCCGTCTACAATAGGAACCATCCTAAAACAGAAGGAAGCCATCAAAGCAGCAACACCTTGCTACGATAGGAACCATCCTAAAACAGAAAGAAGCCATCAAAGCAGCAACACTTTGCTACGATAGGAACCATCCTAAAACAGAAGAAAGTTTTCAAAGTAGCAACACCTTGCTACGATAGGAACCATCCTAAAACAGAAGGAAGCCATCAAAGCAGCAACACCTTGCTACGATAGGAACCATCCTAAAACAGAAGGAAGTTTTCAAAGCAGCAACACCTTCTAAGGGCATGACTGTTTTCTCCATCAAGAGGAGCCACGTCCATGATGAGATGGAGAGACTGCTGTTTATTTGGATTAAGGACAAGTAAATTGCTGGAGACACCATCCCCGTGCTCAGGCTGAAGATGACGCAAGAGAAGGGATTTCGAAGCAGACACCGCCAGAGTTCAAGGCTTCTCAGGGGTGGTTTGAAAAATGTAAGAGATGGTCTGGCGTTCATTCGGTGGTGCGGCATGGTGAGGCTGCCAGTTAAGACACGGAAATGGCCGAACCCTTTAAGACGTTCGACGAGTTTAATGTCAAGGAAGGCTACAGTCTGCAGCAAGTCTTCATCTGTGACTAAACTGGGCTGTTCTAGAAGAAAATTCTTCGTCTAACGTACATCACAGCGGAAGAAGAAAAGCTACCCAGGCAGAAGCCTATGAAGGACAGGCTTACCCGAGCACTCTATGCAAACGCCAGTTGGGAATGTAAGGTGAAGCCCCTGCTGGTGTATCACTCCAAGACTCCTCAAGCCTTCAAGGCCCACAAAGTGATTAAGGAGAAGTTCCAGTTTTGTGGAGGGTAATGCAAAACCCTGGGTAACAAGACGCTTGTTCACCGAGTGGGTAAACCTTTGTTTCGGTCCGACCGTGAAAAAATATTTGGAAGAGAAGTGCCTTCCCTGAAATGCCTGCTGGTGTAGGGCCATGCCCCTGCTCACCCTCCTGGCCTCAAGGAAGATATCAAAGCTGATTTTTCCTTCATTTAAGGTTCTCTGTCTTTCACCTAACACCCCTCTCCTCCAGTCCATGGAGTAGCAAGTGATTCCAAACTTTAAGGAGTTCTACACGAAATATCTCTTAAAGATAGCACAAACCTCACCCTGCGTGAATTTTGGAAGGAGCATTTCGAAGTTGTGATATGCCTCAGACTCAATGATAGAACTTAGCAGTTGGTTTCAATGCACACCTTGAACTCTTCATGGAAGAAGCTGTGGCCTAATGCCGTCTCCCCAGCAGTTGGTTTCAATGCACACCTTGAACTCTTCGTGGAAGAAGCTGTGGCCTAATGCCGTCTCCCCAGCAGTTGGTTTCAATGCACACCGTGAACTCTTCATGGAAGAAGCTGTGGCCTAATGCCGTCTCCCCAGCAGTTGGTTTCAATGCACACCTTGAACTCTTCGTGGAAGAAGCTGTGGCCTAATGCCGTCTCCCCACAAGATTTTGATGGCTTCCATGCAGGCCAAGCTGAAGCCAATTTCGATAAAGTTGGCGATCCTGAACCTATTGCTCAATCTGAGGTTGCTGAGATCGTTAGACTCTGGATGTCCATGAGTCTGGAAGTCGATGAGGACGACCTGAACGAGTTGGAGGCCATGCAACTGAATGTCGTCCCGGAACAGTTCTCTAGCGGTGACGAGGAGGAGGATGACCCTATGACAATGGCAGAAATTAAGGAGGCTCTAGCTTGCTACCATAAAATGGCAGAATTTGTAGAAAAGAGACATCCAGAAAAGGTTCACAAAGGTTATGCTCTTGAATATTTAAATATTTACCAGAGTTCTTTCAGGAACATTTTAAGAAGCAGTCAGAAACAAGCTTCCTTGGATAGTTATTTATTAAAGAGGCCTTCGATACTAGTAGCCCAAGAGGAAGCTAAAAGTGATCCAAACAACAAAGAAAAGTAGAAGTGATGAAGAAATAATTCTATTTAGAAAATGCAAAGTGTACAGTAAAAAAAAAATAAAAAATTTGAAAAAGGCTAAAAAAGAAAAGAAATTTGATTTTAAATTTTGTTAATATTTTCTGCTATTTGCTAATGGGTTTCGTACAGTTAACTTTAATGTTTTTTGCCATTTATTATTGCGTTTGTTTTCTGCTATTTGTTAATGTTTTCTACCGTTTGTCATCCTCTTCTGACACCCCGCCACTTTGCTCTCGCACATTGCCTCACTCCAAAGGTAAGGTTCCACATTTTTTTACAGTACAGTAGTTTCCATTTATTATTGCATTGTTGTGCTGTCTGTTCTAATTATACATTTACTTTATTGGTCATTAACGGTTAGGTGATCACTGAATGATCTAAATGGTTGTATTTTGTTGTGTTTAGTGGAGTTTAGCCTCTTATCTAAATTGAATTAGGCGACTCATAACGCGAAAAAATCATGGTACGAAAGCCAGTATAGAACTAATTACAGTAATTTCATATTGTGAGGCATTACTGTACTTTGTATTGAGTAGTCCTTAAAATGCAGGCATGTATATTTTATTAAATGCAAGTGGATTAAATTCCAACTTAGTCTATTTGTGGGCATGGTATACAGTAGCATCTATCATTCATAGACACCTGGGTATTTTGGAGTGTCAGAGTCAAGTTTCCCTGGTGACAGTCAGATTGTTAGTGTTTTGGTTGATATAGTTACCGTATATAATATTGTGTACAGTATTTTGTTTTTAATACAGTACTGTACACAATGATAAATCATTCCTATTTCTTTGGATCCTATGTGTTTTAACAGTACTGTAGTACCTCCAGTAATGTAACTTTAAATACAATCGTAAAAATCTAAATTGGGTTACCAGTGTTGCATTGCTCTGCAAGCAAAAAATTTTACGCTTTATGGCAAATTTTGTCAATAAATATTAATGAGACTAGCGAGAAATCAGTCACCGGGTGCCCATATACCACCCCAGCAGTGTTCACTTTTTTCAAATGATTTGTACTGCGTTTACATGCCATTTGAAAGCAAAGGCAAAGGTCGTCGTCTCTAGATAGGTGTATTGTAAAAACTGAAGGTTAGAGTGTAAAAGTAGGGCAACCAGTTGTCCATAGAGCAGAAATTAAGTGAGTAAGTTAGTGATAGTGAACATCATTCAAGAGAAAGACCACCTGATTTGTTCCTATATGTGATATAAACCTGAGACCTTCAATAGGAGTATTAAATGACCTCAGCAGGGCTGAAATTACCATTAAGCTTTTTATAGCTGCCAAGTGGCAGATAGGCCCCGCCCATCTGACAGGTAGTGCTACCTTCACTTTGATTATGGCCCTGGTGGTGTCATGATGTACGCTTCCTCACGTTGTGCTTTGGCCCAATATATGGTTTTTCATTCTATTTTCAGGATGCTTGCCTCTTTACTTGCGCTTTGATGACGTCAGCTCCATGGGCTGTGCCCTGGTAAACCCGGTTAAGGTTGCAGCTGGTTGCTACAAGAGTAAGACCAGAATCATCTGTGTAGCTTCTGTGAGGAGCATGACTACTCATAGGCTACCTCTTGTGCAGTAGGAAGAGTTCTTGAAGAAGTTTTGGCATTGCCCAAGCTAAAGAAACTGTCAGCTCTTTCATCCCTTCTTTGGGTGCGATGCCTTCTGTTTTCTCTTCCAACGTAGCCGAGGCTGGTGGCTAAGCCGCGGAGTAGATAAGATAATATAGGGGGTTCCCCCCTCCTTGTTCTTTGGGAGTTCCTTAAGTGAGACAGTAGTACTGGATTCCCTTCCACCAACATAGGTAATACCCAGCAGCGTCTCTCCCAAGGTACTCCCACTGTAGTGACTGCTGTTTACAACTCCATCAAGGACCTGGTGCTAGTCTCCACGTCAATGATCGTCTCTATGATTGCCTGTATGATCTAGATCTCCAATATGTTCACGATCTACGACATCCGTACGATCCACATGTTTGTTCACTCTACACACACGATCACCGGCAAACACGAGATTCAGCACACGCATGACAATTAACACCCTCATGATCACTTCAATATTTACGAAACCTAACGTGTGCAAAATCACCCCCAAGTGCATGCTAACCTGTACCTAAGTACACTCGGTAGTCGAGCAATGTTCTCTTCTTGCCTTGTCCAGACAGCCATTGCTGTGCAAACTCTTTGTCCTCACTGTTGCTGGCTGCACCTTGCTGGACACTCAACCTAGCATGAGAGGTGATACTTAACATCAATGGAATGAGCATCATTCTCAGTGATAGCAACACTAAGCTTTACCTTTCAAGTCTGATTCTTGCTCACACCAACAACCTTTTGCAGTTGCTTCCTTGCACTTGATATACACAACTTGTGAATGGGTTCTTTGTTTTGTTGGCAGAAGAAACACGGGCTTACACTGAAAGGATAGGTTGCTGAATGTGTGAAGTGGGGAGTCTTGGTTTCAGCATCCTGGTAATCTAGTGGCAACTGCAGAAGAAGGTTGTCCACATCTCCTTTGAAGATACTGACCCTCTCCTTGTTGGGAGGCCTTCTAATATCGTACCTCAGCACATTCTAGGTGACCACTGTGATATGTAGATCCATAATAGTTTCTGTACAACTAGCTTTCTTTTCTTTCAGATCGGTGGCAGTATATCCTATGAATCGTCTATGGATCTGTGGATATTCAGCATCTCCATACTCTCCTCTTATATAGAAACTGAAGGAACTTGTAAGATGTTTCCTCTGATGGTTCAGCCACTAATCACAAATGTCTGGCTCCTAACAACGAATGCACGGTTTGAAATCAGTTTTTGGTTTCTTACCAGTGCTTGGCTTCATCGTGTAACTACTTAATGCAACACACCATATTTATGGACCCCCTTGGATGAATATAGATGTATATTTATTATTCTAAGGTCTTAACTATCAGGTAAAAAAGTCAGATGTGATTCAACATTTGTCATCTCCCGGGTAAGTAAAAAGTCCCATATCAGTACATTTTGCTGTGAGTTATAGTGCCGCAGTTGCTGAAAGGCTTATATCAAAAGCTGTTAATTCTGTCTCACAGGTAAACAAGCATTCTGCAATGAATACATTAGTAGCTCTAGATGAATATTTCCGCATAAAAACTTTAGATATACGGAATTTAACATTCTGATACTTCAGGACTTTAAAATGAAGCATGTGTAATGCAGTGTTTTCAGCCAAATTTAACTTTTCAACTTTGATGATGTGCCAAGGTCACTAGAGCTTAATTAAAAAAAATGGTAAAATAATTTTTCCAATTCCCGGCAATGCAAAGAACACATTCACAATGGTCACATAAAATTAACATGCAATACCAACGTGATCAGCATTTTGTTACAATGACCCCTCCACTATTCGGTGAATGTTGGTGATCTCCGGTGGAAGCTTTTCACCAAGAAACCACTAGAAGCTCAAAATCTGCATCTAACATAAGGAGCCTTACATGAAGCCATTACCCAAGCTCATTACCAGGCCATGGTGTGATATCAAGATGACATTCCCCACCCTCAGGTACCACCATCATCAACCCATGGGTGGAAGGAAGAAAGGGGATAGATTAATACTAGTCCCAACAAGGGATTCTCGAGCTCCAGCCACAGTTACTCATCTCATCAAATGTGTGTGCGAGAAGATCAGCTGCAGGTCCCATTGCTCCTGTTGATCTCAGGGCCCCAACTGCTTAGAGATGTGAATGTGTGGAGCTGTTGAGGTGGTGTGCAGTAATATCAGCTAGGCACTCTTGGGAATTAATGGGGATGAAGGAGGGGATAGCTCCACCTAATAAAACTATTCCTGCACTGACGCATTATTATCATTATTATTATTGTTGTTGTTGTTGTTGTTGTTATTACTTGCTAAGCTACAAACCTAGATGGAAAAGCAGGATGATATAAGCCCAAGGGCTACAACAGGGAAAATAGTCGAGTGAGGAAATGAAACAAGGAAGTAAATAAACTACAAGAGAGGTAATAAAAAATCAAATTAAAATAACTTAAGAGTATTAACAATATTAAAATAAAGTATTTTAAGAACAGTAACAATATTAAAATAAATCTTTCACTTATAAACTATGAAAACTTACAAAAAACAAGAGGAAGATAAATAAGATATTATAGTGTGCCCAAGTGTATCCTCAAGCAAAAGAACCCTACCCAAAGACAGTGGAAGACCATGGTACAGGGGCTATGCCACTACCCAAGACAATAGCTCACTGGTTTGATTTTGGAGTGTCCTTCCCCTAGAAGAGCTGCTTATCACAGCTAAAGAGTTTCTTCTACCCTAACCAAGAGGAAAATAGTCACTGAATAACTACAGTGCAGTAGTTAACCCATTGAGCGAAGAAATATTTGGTAATCTCAGTGTTGTCAGGTATATGATGACAGAGGAGAGTGTGGGAATAATAAGCCCGACTATTTAGTGTTTGTGTAGGCAAAGGAAAAATGAGCCGTAGCCAGAGAGAGGGATCTAATGTAGTACTGTCTGGCCAGTCAAAGGACCCAATAACTCTCTGGCAGTAGTATCTCAATGGGTGGCTGGTGCCCTGTCCAACCTATTACCTTTGGCAGGAAATTTTGTGTTTTTTATATATATTGAAAAGAGTGTTAGGGTTTTATCTTTATGTAATATTTCAACAATAATATTGGATTTTTAACTTGTATTTGCTGCCATAACCAAATTATTTAACACGGTTTCAGACAGAATTCAAGAAAAAAAGTGAGAAAATTATTTTTAAAATGACAATTTTTCTGTAAGTTAAATACTTCCAGAAGGCAGACTAATCTGTTATTATTATTATTATTATTATTATAAATAATAATTTCTAAGCTATAACCCTAACTGGAAAAGCAGAATGCTATAAGCTCAGGGGCTCTAATGGGGAAAATGGCCCAGCGAGTAAAGGAAACAAGGAAAAATAAAATATTTTAAGAACTGTAACATTAAAATAAATATCACCTAAATAAACTATGAAAACTTTAACAAAACAAGATGAAGAGAAATAGGATAGAATAGTGTGCTGGAGTGCATCCTCAAGCAAGAGAACTCTAACCCAAGACAGTGTAAGACCATGGTACAGAGGTTATGGCACTACCCAAGTGGTTTGGTTTTGGAGTGTCCTTCTCCTAGAATAGCTGCTTACCATAGCTAAAGAGTCTCTTCTACCCTTGCCAAGAGGAAAGTAGCCACTGAATGACTACAGTGCAGTAGTTAACCCAATGAGCCAAGAATTGCTTAGTAATCTCAGTGTTGTCAGGTATATGATGACAGAGTGTGTGGAAAGAATAGGCCAGACTATTTGGTGTTTGTGTAGGCAAAGGAAAAATGAGCCCTAACCAGAGAGAGGGATCCAATGTAAATTTAGTACTGTTTTACTAGTCAAAAGACCCAATAACTCTCTAGCAGTAGTATCTCAAGGGGTGGCTGGTTCCCTGTCCAACCTACTACCTTTGGCAGGAAAAAAATGTTTTATTTTTGTGTTTTTTATATATAGAAAGGGGTGTTATGGTTTTATCTTTATGTAATATTTCAACAATAATATTGTATGTTTAACTTGTATTTGCTGCCATAACCAAATTATTTAGCACGGTTTTAGACAGAATTTGAAAAAAAATAAAAAATTATTAAAAAAATTACGACATAATTTTCTGTAAGTTAAATACTTCCAAAAGGCAGCCCGATCAGTTGCCACAAATCAGTATTGCCAAAACAACCGAAAAATCCCCATTTCCAGAAATATATTTTCTTCTACTATAGAAATTACCCACTATATTTCATGTAATTGTAAGTAAACTAATTGCAACAATATAAAGGTTTACTCGTCTCTGTTTCTTCTTCATAGAAATATGTACAGAATGTCATCACAAGTCATCCAAAATCTCCAAATCTAAGGATAAATTCCCATATGTAAGGATAAATCCCCAAATCTAGGGATAAATCCCCAAATCTAGGTATAAATCCCTATATCTGGCACCACTGTTTGAAAACGTTGGCCCCGCCACTACTAATAACATGCATATCGTTATGTAACAAAAATCTGTATGGTTACACTTCAGATTCGGTTCTCAAAATAGTTTGAAAAAGAAGAGTACTTAACGAGTGTTATTTTTATTTTAAAATAGTTTATATAGGACATATCTGTTTTGACGTTGTTACTGTTTTTAGAATGATTTATTGTTAATTTATTCTCATCATTTATTTATTTCCTTCTTTCCTTTCCTCACTGGGCTATTTTTCCCTATTGGAGCCCTTGGGCTTATAGCATCTTGCTTTTCCAACTAGAGTTGTAGCTTGGCTAGTAATAATAATAATAATAATAATAATAATAATAATAATAATAATAATAATAATAATACATTTACACCCGAATCAAAGTGTTTGTTGAATTCAAAATTCAAAAGTAGGCTAACTATAGAGATTTCAAAAAGTGGTCCTCTATTGTAGTTTATAATCCTCCAAAACATAAGTTTATTTCTGAATTCAATTTATCTAATAAAAAGAATAGGATCACGTTAATAATTTATTTTTTTTAATAAATAGAACTATAGTCAATTCTTTTTAGTGGGGCAGATTTGCACCGACTCGCAGGGGTTGCCATTTTAGCTCGGAAAAGTTTCCTGCTTGCTGATTGGTTGGACAAGATAATTCTAACCAATCAGATAGCAGGAAACTTTTCCGAGATAAAAGGGCACCGCCGCGAGTCTGTGCAAATGCGCCTCATTAAAAAAAAATTGAGTATAAATGAAATGATTCGAATATTACAATTTGCACTCCTGTGCGTTGGTGAAATAATTCTGAGAGCTAAAATTTACGTATATCGATAAAAAATCAGTTATTGCATGCTTTATCTAATTACAGTGATGCATAATGACTTAAATATGTCTGTATATAGTTTATTGGAAGCGTGGCTTCATCAGGAAAATTACATTTCTAATAAGAAAATCAACATTTTGCATAGTTTATATAATCTAGATTATAATGTACTCTCATGAATGAAATTATGAACGATATCAATTTAAACTTCATGCTAAACTATATACAGTATACTGTACACTCGTCCGTTTTTGAACGGGCACCATGACACTAGGAATATAAGGAAAATATATTTCCAAGAGTTAAGGAAAATATTCCGAACAAAAAAATTATCCAAAAGGTTAATGATAAAACCGTCGACACACCAATAAAAACATTCCAAAGATTAAGGATAAAGGTTAATGATAAAACCGTTGACCCACCAATTAAAATATTCCAAAGATTAAAGGATAAAGCTGTTAACAAATAAAAATATTGAAAAGTTTAACGATAAAACTGTTGACAAATAAAAAATATTCCGAAGGTTAATGATAATTCTGTTGAGACACAAATTAGCGCATCGTGAATCAAAGTCAAAAGTTTTGAAGAAGCCGCGAGAGACCAGTCTGAGAATCTTAATATAGCCCCAGCCACAAACACGAGAGATACGAAAGTAAACAAAATCATCTGCGGTTTACACGTTTAGCAACCAAAACCTTGTTGCCATTTAGAACTTTATACACATACTGTCGTGATATCTTTATTTTTTTTTTTTTCAGAATTGCAGGTACTTTGGCTTACTCTTTATGGTATGGGCTATAGGTTAAAAGTCATACTTTTAACGGAAATCTAGTAAACTCAGATTGTAATTATGGAATAAAAAAAAAAAAAACAGTTTAAACGTAGTAAATTATGTGCAGGCACACAGCAGGTAGATTGTGTCCTTTATGGAGGAAAGTGAAATAACTATGAAGTAGGCATATTAAAGGAAATTTCGGGAAAAAACGAGGAACAATAGATGGTATACATCAACTATGTAAGAAAAGCTACATTAGGGAAACACACACCTAATGGAAAGTCCTAACTGGGTGTAAAAATTATTCAGACGAAAATGCAAAGAAGGCATTAATGAGGACATGGGTCTATATTTTAAAAAGTATTTTAAGGGATTTCTTTAAAACACACTTTAGCATCACGGGACTTTTTACAGAACTGTTGAAAAGCATAATGCACATTACTAAGGTTTAAATGCCATTCATTATTGGCAAGGGGCAGTGACATTGCCCTATCAAGTAGGACAATGCCCTATGGGATTATGTGAAATAGAGAAAAAAGGACTGAATTTAATCAGTGTCAGATAAGATGGTGTGTGAAGAGAAAAGTGTTTAATGGGATAATGTAAATTACAAAAACTGAACTTAATGGTGAAATTGTTCAAGATGATAATGTAAACGGGAGAAACATAAACGAGTGGTGCAAATGATGAAGACAATAATGTCATATATAAATACAGAAGTGAATGGTGCAAGTGTTAAATGAGAACGATGTGAATTATGAACAGAACTGAATAGTACAAGGGGAAGAGCACAGTGTGAATTAGAGAAACAAACTAAATGGTGTAAGTCTTCAAAAAATAATGTGATTTTGAGAGAGAGAAATGAATCGTGCAATTGTTGATGCTAATTTAAATTGAATAAAGAGAATGCTGTGAGTGTGGAAGAGTATAATATAAAATACACAAATAGAATTGAATTGTGCAAATGTTGAAGGAGATATTAAAGAATAGAGACACAGAACTAAATAGTACGAGTATTCAAACGGATAATGTTAATTAGAGAAACAAGGAAGAATTGCAAGGAAGAGATGGGACTGGACGCCTGGTGGGAGGAGATCAAGAGGTAGACCACGTAAACGCTGGAGGGATGGAATTGGAGAGATTTTGACAAAGAACAACATGCCAACAATTGAACAGCTGAGAAGAGAGGGAATTTTTGAAAACAGAATTGAGTGGAGAAGACAACTGATTCCACTGACAGGCTGAAAGCCTACCTGGGAGTGGAAGTGAAGTGTGTGAAGAGAAACATAACTGAAAAAAAGGAAAGTGCCGAGAGAAAGATCTATATTACAAAAACAGAAATAGATGATTTAAGTTCTAAGGAGGATAAGGTAAATTTGAAAAACAAAACTGAATGAAAAATTGCTAAAGAAAAGTATCATCTAAATCAGACAAACACAAGTTAGAAGTTCGTACAACAACAATAATAAGAATAGGGAAGTGGGGAATATGGGGAAAGGAAGAGTACCCCTGGATACAATCCAGTTAATAGCACAAAGGCAGGTACTCGGGAAGGGAAAGAATAAGGAAAAAGGGAGATAGAGAAGTACAGGAGAAGAATAAAAGAGAGGGGCAGACCCTTATGCGACATTAGATAGTAGAATCAGTCTGAGAAAAGAAAAGACAGGCAGGAAAAGGAAAGGTTTTTTGGTTCATGCCAAGCCCCCGCTACAAGAGTCCGTTCGCCTATCACCAATTTGATGTGTTTTGAGAAGAATCGTGGAATTAAAGAAATATCTTAATGATGCTATTACTGACGAAGGTATGTAAATTACAGGACAAAATTGAAGATGCAGAAATTGTTTATAATGGAATTGTTAATATTTGATTTTTTTTTTTTTTTTTTTTTTTTTTTTTTTTTTTTTTTTTGATAAATCGTTTGCATCTAATATTACACAAATGTACGAGGTTAAATGGCATGCACTTACGACTACTGCAAGCAATGCCTTCTATTGACGAGTAGAATATACTATCTAGCACAACAAGTAATAATAATAATAATAATAATAATAATAATAATAATAATAATAATAATAATAACAATCATAATAATAATAATAATAATAATAATAATAATAATAATAATAATAATAATAGCAACAACAACAACAACAACAACACATAATAATAATAATAATAATAATAATAATAATAATAATAATAATAATAATAATAATAATAATTTTTTAATGCCGAGCATGAGGAACTGTTGCTCTCGTAAGCAATGCAATTAATGCAGATTATTTTTTGAAAGCCTTCAGATTAGATTTCTTCCTAGCGTTAAATTTAAGTTTCACAAATAATTTATCTGGTGGATAGATGTTATTTTAAGGTAAACACGATAAGGACCAAGTGCTTAATTACGCATTGACTTTTAATGAATAAGATGTCTAAATTTTCCGTAAATATTATAAAATGAAAGTTATCGAGCGTGATGGCTAGGTGATATGTGTAGCATTAAAACTATAATTATGAATATAAAAGAGAGAGAGAGAGAGAGAGAGAGAGAGAGAGAGAGAGAGACTCTACAATTGAGGGAACCATGAGTAACAATGATATCACAGCCTGTATTGAGAGAGAGAGAGAGAGAGAGAGAGAGAGAGAGAGAGAGAGTACAATTGAAGGAACCCTGAATAATACTAATATCACAGCCTGTATTGAGAGAGAGAGAGAGAGAGAGAGAGAGAGAGAGACTCTACAATTGAGGGAACCATGAGTAACAATGATATCACAGCCTGTATTGAGAGAGAGAGAGAGAGAGAGAGAGAGAGAGAGAGTACAATTGAAGGAACCCTGAATAATACTAATATCACAGCCTGTATTGAGAGAGAGAGAGAGAGAGAGAGAGAGAGAGACTCTACAATTGAGGGAACCATGAGTAACACTGATATCACAGACTGTATTGAGAGAGAGAGAGAGAGAGAGAGAGAGAGAGAGAGACTCTACAATTGAAGGAACCATGAGTAACACTGATATCACAGCCTGTATTGAGAGAGAGAGAGAGAGAGAGAGAGAGAGAGAGAGAGAGACTATAATTGAAGGAACCCTGAGTAACACTGATATCACAGCCTGTATTGAGAGAGAGAGAGAGAGAGAGAGAGAGAGAGACTACAATTGAAGGAACCCTGAGTAACACTGATATCACAGCCTGTATTGAGAGAGAGAGAGAGAGAGAGAGAGAGAGAGAGAGAGAGATTCTACAACTGAAGGAACCCTGAGTAACAATGATATCACAACCTGTATTGAGAGAGAGAGAGAGAGAGAGAGAGAGAGAGACTATACAATTGAAGGAACCCTGAGTAACACTGATATCACAGCCTGTTTTGAGAGAGAGAGAGAGAGAGAGAGAGAGAGAGAGACTCTACAATTGAAGGAACCCTGAGTAACACACCGATATCACCGCCTGTATTATCTACATTTTATTATATTAATAACTTCATAACATCGTTAATGAAGAACGCCTCTGAACCCCAAGAAGAGAAAATAGACTCGACAAACTCCACAATCCTTAAAAAAACTAAGGAAAACAACGTGTCCGATGTCCCACTAACAAGAGATAATGTGGAACTTTTATCAGCCTGAGAATGAGTAGTCATGGCATTCATCGCAAGGTGCCAGTATACCCGGACCCTCTCAGTGAGGTGGTGCACAAGCCAGTTTACGGTGCCTCTCTGGGGGGTAGCGAGTAGCCAGGTGGCACTCAAGTGACAATCGAAAGTGCCGAGTTGGATATTGAAGTGGATAGTATTTGTCCAAAAGATTCGACTCTTTGAAGAATTGTCTCCATCTTATTAATTCTAGGTAATGTTTTCATTTTGTTTTGTTTTCTAAATTGTTTGTGTCAATGGATAGCTTTCGCTAAAGGTTTTCAAGTGCTGTTTTTTTTTCTTCACTATTCCTGCATTGAAATCATTATTATTATTATTATTATTATTATTATTATTATTATTATTATTATTATTATTATTATTATTATTATTATCATTAGTAGTAGTAGTAGTAGTAGTAGTAGTAGTAGTAGTAGTAGTCAGCATAAAAAAATAATAAAGAAGTTACAAATAAAACCGTATAAAAAGAGTAAAAAAAAAAACTCAAATGAATTAGAAAAAAAAATAGATTCTTGAATGATGATAATAGAAAGTTTCATTAAAAAATAGCTTCGAAATCAAATATGAAAACAGACATTAGCGTAATCGAGACGTGATTCAGGTAATTTAACTTTTGATAGATTAATGTTAACTTAATGTTAACTTATCTCTTGATCTATTTGTAAACAATTTTGTTTGTGTCGTATGCCGCATTATTCAGATATCCAATAGGTATTTTCCATTTCTATTATTATCGTTATTATTATTACTAGCCAAGCTACAACCCTAGTTGGAAAACCAAGATGCTATACGCCCAAAGGCTCTAACAGGGAAAAATAGCCCTGTGAGGAAAGGAAATAAGTTACTAAATAAATGATGAGAACAAATTAACAATAAATTCATTCTACAAACAGTAACAACGTCAAAACAGATATGTCAAATATAAACTATAAAAAGACTTATGTCAGCCTGTACGTAGTCGAATAATTTCCAGCCAACGTTTTTCCTTATATTCATTCTCCGGTGAAACTATATATTCAATTTCTATTCTAGTTCGTCAATAAAAAAAGACTTATGTCAGCCTGTACGTAGTCGAATAATTTCCAGCCAACGTTTTTCCTCATATTCATTCTCCTGTGAAACTATATATTCAATTTCTATTTCAGTTCGTCAAGCTGGTTCACTGTTATATATCGTAACGCAAACAATAGACATGAATTGAATTCTTTCTCGAGTATGTGTTTACTCGTGTCTGTTCTATAATTTCTCCGTCTGAATGCTGACGACGCATCTCAGAGTTGTTGATGAATTTCAATAGCTTTTGTGGAGCAATGCCAGGAGACTTTATTCGATTCTGAGGTCGATCCGGAGAGAGATCAACGATTCTGCTATTTGTTTTATTAGCAAAATGAAATTTTCTATTTTTTTATTAGCAAAAGGAAATTTTCTATTTGTTTTATTAGCAAAATGATATTTTCTATTTGCTTTATTGGCAAAATGAAATTTTCTATTTGTTTTATTAGCAAAATAAAATTTTCTATTTGTTTTATTAGCAAAATGAAATTTTGCTATTTGTTTTATTAGCAAAATGAAATTTTCTATTTGTTTTATTAGCAAAATGAAATTTTCTATTTGTTTTATTAGCAAAATGAAATTTTCTATTTGTTTTATTAGCAAAATGAAATTTTCTATTTGTTTTATTAGCAAAATGAAATTTTCTATTTGTTTTATTAGCAAAATGAAATTTTCTATTTGTTTTATTAGCAAAATGAAATTTTCTATTTGTTTTATTAGCAAAATGAAATTTTCTATTTGTTTTATTAGCAAAATGAAATTTTCTATTTGTTTTATTAGCAAAATGAAATTTTCTATTTGTGTTATTAGCAAAATGAAATTTTCTATTTGTTTTATTAGCAAAATGAAATTTTCTATTTGTTTTATTAGCAAAATGAAATTTTCTATTTGTTTTATTAGCAAAATGAAATTTTCTATTTGTGTTATTAGCAAAATGAAATTTTCTATTTGTTTTATTAGCAAAATGAAATTTTCTATTTGTTTTATTAGCAAAATGAAATTTTCTATTTGTGTTATTAGCAAAATGAAATTTTCTATTTGTTTTATTAGCAAAATGAAATTTTCTATTTGTTTTATTAGCAAAATGAAAATATCTTTTATGTGGAAAATGCTATCTTAGGCCCTCCAGGCGCCCATATGTGTACCACTATCTGTTTGTTTGTAGCTTTATTGAATAACAATAATTCTAGCTTTCATTGTCATTTTCATTTTTAATAAATGAGTCCTGAATTTTGCCCGTAACTCGATTTCAAGGACTTTTTTTTTTTTTTTTTTTTTTTTTTTGAAGCAATATTTTTGTCAAAGAGAAAGCAGATCTATTCCTTTAACAAATATCTGAATTAGGTTTAGTGTTGGGCACAGATAATTTGGGATATAAATGATTCAAAAGTGGCGGGGAACGCTTGTAATAAGACAGTTGCATGCCATTCGTAAAAGAAGTAAAAGCGCGTTAAAACATATGATGTCAAGATGAAAGTATGTTTGTGCTTAGAAATCTGAATGCAAAGAGTGTGATTGTACTAAGAGATCTGAATTTGAAAGTATATAACAGAGAAATGGGTGTTGTTGGCAGGTTATGGTGTTCCTTGCTTGAGAGTACACTCGGGTACACTCTCCTATCTCATTTCTCTTCCTCTTGTTTTGTTAGTTTTCATAGTTTATATAGGAGATATTTATAGTTGTTACTCTTCTTGAAATATTTTATTTTCCTTTTTTCCTTTCCTCACTGAGCTATTTTTCCTGTTGGAGCCCCTGGGCTTATAGCATCATGGTTTTCCAACTAGGGTTGTGGCTTAGCAAGTAATAATAATAATAATAATAATAATAATAATAAATGAGAAAAGAGAGAGTTCCAGATATATGTTCGGAAAGAAGTTGCATTTTTGGAAGCGTAATTTCTGAAGAACATAATGAATATATTTGGGAAATTGAAATCTGTGAGGATAACAGTTGGCTATATTATGTGTGAGCATAATGTAGATGGAAGGGCAAGTTGATGAATGTGATGAAGAGTGGAGTGGCTGGAGGTATATCAGATTATTATTTGGTTGAAGCAAAAGTTTAGGCAGATATGAATTGGAGACGAATGTGTAAAAATGTGGTTACTTACTTACTTTACTTTGATGGCTACTTTTCCGGTCCCATACAGCAGGGGAACCCCACTCTCTACAGGACCTCCACTGTCCTTTTACCTTGTTCGTTAAAAGTATTTAACATTTCATATCATATAATGTTAATTTCCTGTTAAATTGTCACTGTCAAAAGACTCATGAAATAAGAAAGTTGTAAATGTTATTATAATAAGTGGGTTGGAGGAGAGTAAAGTGTAAAGAACATATAAGGAAAAGATTGATGAACTGTAGTCTGAGGTTAAAGAATGGAGTAGGAAGGATAAGATAGTGTTTTTAAATCTTTCATAGGGTCATGGAGTCAGCAGGGGGTTTTGGAGGTAGTGAAGGATAGGAAAGGAAATAAAAAATTAATAAGTGATGGTATGAAGAGTTAAAAGGCTTGATGGAGGATAAAATACTATTTTAGGAGTAGTTGCAAGATAAAGAGAAAAGCAGTGCAAGCATACAAGATGATGGATAAGGTAGCCAAGGGTAAATTGAGAGCGAAAAGGGTGACAAGAAAAAAAGTTCGAAAAAGGGTGAATAGAAACTCAGGGATAATAAGGTTTTCAAAAAAGTAACTACAGAAAAAGGTTATTGAACAAATGGATCTCAGAATAAAAGATAAAAGCGGAGAGATGCTGTCGGACATCAATGCAGGCCTGGGTTGATGAGGGTTTCTTTAAAGTGGAAAATAGGCGAGTAACAGAACTGAATAATGATAAACTTGAAAGGGTTAGTATGGTTGAGAATTCTTGTGAAGTGACTGATGAGGATGTAAGAAAGGTCATTATGATGTTTGTAAACATAAAGACAAAAAGAGTTGGTGTGATTACAAGAGAAATTCTACAGAATAGTGGTAATAGTGTGATTGAGTGACTGATAAAGTTTATAAGGAAAGATCCCACAGGAATGAGAAAATGTTTCTTTTATGAAGGTTCAAAATCACAGAGGTACAGCATTATTCGATATAACAGGGGAGGGGTATGGTAGAATATTTATGGAAAATAAAGGTAGGTGACAGAGGTACTGACATTGGAAAGCAAGCAGAGGGTATGTGGATCAAGCGTTTTCCATATGACTGGTGTGGGAGAAGTTAGAAAAGAAACAGGAAGAGTTGTGTGATATACATAAACCAAAAAGAAAAAAAATAAAGAAAGAATAAATAGAGAAGTAATATGAAGGGTATTCAGAATGTTTGGTATAGACGACAGTTTGTCGAAAAAAAATTGAACTTTTAATGATCGAAGGGAAGCATGTGATATAAGTATGTATGTATGCAGGAAACGGAATGGTGTGGAGTAAAAATTCGGTCTAAGACAGGGGTATCATATTTCCATAGATGTTCAACATTTTATATATGGAGTCACTGCGTTTTGGTCCATGCAGATGGGGGGAAGGGGGGGGGGGAGGGGCGGATCCCACCTGAACCAGAACTTGATCTTCCTAATCGGGTAGTTGAATCAGTAGAACTTCAAAAGTTCAAAGTTGGAGCAAATGTTTTTATGTTGACCAGGATAACATGAGTTTTTTTTATAGTTTATATATGACACCTGTTTTTGACGTTGTTAATAGTTTATATAGGACATATCTGTTTTGACGTTGTTACTGTTTTTAAAATTTATTGTTAATTTATTCTCATCATTTATTTATTTCCTTATTTCATTTCCTCACTGGGCTATTTTTCCCTATTGGAGCCCTTGGGCTTATAGCATCTTGCTTTTCCAACTAGGGTTGTAGCTTGGCAAGTAATAATAATAATAATAATAATAATAATAATAGTGGGTGTAGGTACAAATATGTGTGATAGAAAAATTATTTGTGAATAGGATGTGGAATGTCTAATTCTTGCATATGATACTGCGCTGATCGGGAAAAGAAGAAAAACTGTAAAAGTTGGTCAGGGAGTTTGAAAATATCTGCAAGTGAAGAAAATCAAGAGTGAATGTAAACAAGAATAAGCCAATATGGTCTCATTCTTTTGGAAAATGCCTGAAGTTTCTCATAAAATTATCAAAAATATGTAAAAACATGTAATTAAGAGTGTTTTGCAAGAACGTACCGGTACGTCCTTTGGGGGCGAAAGGGATAAATGCTAGTATGTATGGCAGAAGCATTTTGGAGTAAGTATGACAGATGATGACAAGAAGGGAGAAGAGACAAGTCGCATCGCAGCATGGAAGGGTAATGAGTGCAAAAAGCTGGTAATAGATTCGAGTTATTTTTTGTACTATCATATCACCCTCCAATATCTCCTCGCAATCAAAACAAAACGCTTTTACAATCAACTATATCTCCGCATTCCTAACCTTTTCAATCCTTCTCAATCCCAACATCTACAGTACAACAAGACTTTATATATATATATATATATATATATATATATATATATATATATATGTATATATATATATATACATATATATATATATATATATATATATATATATATGTATATATATATATACTGTATATACACCTTCGACGCGGTATGATTGATGAAGTCGTAGGAAAGCATGTGAACTAAAAGGTAAAATCAAGAGCTGGTATTCTAAGATGTCTGACTTTTTCACGTCTTTTTCGACGGGAAATTATTTTTGGAATGTTGATTCTCTCTCTCTCTCTCTCTCTCTCTCTCTCTCTCTCTCTCTCTCTCTCTCTCTCTCTCTCTCTCTCTCTCTCTCTACCACAATAATCATAATCAGCTTATTGTCTTCTGGTAGAGGCTCAATTGAGGTTTGCTTCCTTATCTCTGATTAATTCGAATAGTCTGACATATTGCATCACATCTATCGAAGAGTTGATCTAAGAGCAAAAGTTCGTGCTGGTTTAAGGCCACCATAATCAAAAACAACATTTAGCATTATAACAATAATAAAAGTTACAAGCCAGTCTTGGTTGGAATAACGTACGCAGTGGATTCTTAAATTTTAGTGATCCTGCTATCTGGTCTTCCACTGTTTTCGGTTAGAGTTCTCTTGCTTGAGGGTACACTCGGGCACACTATCCTATCTAATTTCTCTTCCTCTTATTCTATTAAAGTTTTTATAGTCTTATATAGGAAATATTTAGTTTAATGTCACTGTTCTTAAAATATTTTTTTCATCCTTGTTTCCTTTCCTCACTGGGGTATTTTCCCTGTCGGGGCCACTGGGTTTATAGCATCCCGCTTTTCAAACTAGGGTTGTAGCTTAGCATTTAATAATAATAATAATAATAATAATAATAATAATAATAATAATAATAATCTGGTTGACTTGTCAATTGATATTACAAATTGGCATCATAAGAACTGTGGTTATTTTGTCGTTCAACATGACGTTACTAAAACAGTGGACATCTTTCACCTGGGAAATATCAAAATAACAGAATCATTTTATTCTAAACAATGGCATCACAACAATCATAGTAACCAACGCCGAAAACACGTTCCTTTTCCTACAATGACAGATTTGTCCCGAAACATAAACATGATACATTCATTCATTATATCGCATGTTCATCCTTTCTCTCGGCCCATTAATCAATGAAATTCTGTATGGCAAAAAGCAAAACCTAACAATAGTATGTTCATCCATTCTCTCGGCCCACTAATCAATGAAATTATGTATGGCAAAAAGCAAAACCTAACAATAGTATGTTCATCCATTCCCTTGGCCCATTAATCGTTAAAATTCTGTATGGTAAAAAGCAAGACCTAGCAATAGTATGTTCATCCATTCTCTCGGCCCATTAATCAATAAAATCCTGTATGGCAAAAAGTAAAACCTAACAATAGTTAAAAAAAAAAAAAAAAAAAAAATCATTTTATGAGGAGGAGAGACTTCTTCACCATTGTTAAAACAAAAATCAAATCTCTTTATCAAATGGAATTTCCTCTTGTAACGATACAGTACCTTCAGAAATATTTTGTTTCACGCGATATCTTTCACAGGTAGATTTAAACCACTGATAAGAAAAGGCCCAACTCGTGAAAAAAAGATTAAACGGAAAACAAAAGATCAGGCATCAACGTATTCCTTTTCCATCAACGATTAACCCTCTGTATATAAACAATTTTCTCGGAGCCATAATTAGGAACTCCCCGTTCCTAATTATGGTTCCGTAGGGACAAAAATCTATAAGAAATTAGCGAGGTATAGAAAGAAGAGCTAGGGCGTGACCAAACGTTTTGATAGAACCATCATCAGCAAGCAGAGAGTGTAAACAGAATGATTGGGCTTCATGTATGAGTGGAGTTATCTTGCTTGAGGATGCACTCGGACACACTATTCTAATTTATTTCTCTTCCTCTTTTTTTAAGTTTTTATACTTTATATATGAACGATTCATTTTAATGTTGTTGCTGCTCTTAAAATATTTTATTTTTGGAGTTATCTTGCTTGAGGATGCACTCGGACACACTATCCTATCTAATTTCTCTTCCTCTTGTTCTGTTAAAGTTTTTATAGTCTATATAGGAAATATTTATTTTAATGTCACTGTTCTTAAAATATTTTATTCATCCTTGTTTCCTTTCCTCACTGGGCTATTTTCCCTGTTGGGGCCTCTGGGTTTATAGCATCCTGCTTTTCAAACTAGGGTTGTAGCTTAGCATCTAATAATAATAATAATAATAATAATAATAATAATAATAATAATAATAATCTGGTTGACTTGTCATTTAATGTTATAAATTGGCATCATAAGAACTACGGCTATTTTGTCGTTCAACATGACATTACTAAAACAGTGGACATCTTTCACCTGGGAAATATCAAAATAACACAATCATTTTATTCTAAACAATGGCATCCTAACAATGATAGTAACCAACACCGAAAACACGTTCCTTTTCCTACAATGACAGATTTGTCCCGAAACATAAACATGATACACTCATTCATTATATCCCATGTTCATCCATTCTCTCGGCCCATTAATCAATGAAATTCTGTATGGCAAAAAGCAAAACCTAACAATAGTATGTTCATCCATTCTCTCGGCCCATTAATCAATACAATTCTGTATGGCAAAAAGCAAAACCTAACAATAGTATGTTCATCCATTCTCTCGGCCCATTAATCAATAAAATTCTGTATGGCAAAAAGCAAAACCTAACAATAGTATGTTCATCCATTCCCTCGGCCCATTAATCAATACAATTCTGTATGGCAAAAAGCAAAACCCAACAATAGTATGTTCATCCATTCTCTCGGCACATTAATCAATACAATTCTGTATGGCAAAAAGCAAAACCCAACAATAGTATGTTCATCCATTCTCTCGGCACATTAATCAATACAATTCTGTATGGCAAAAAGCAAAACCTAACAATAGTATGTTCATCCATTCTCTCGGCCCATTAATCAATACAATTCTGTATGGCAAAAAGCAAAACCTAACAAGAGTATGTTCATCCAATCTCTCGGCCCATTAATCAATACAATTCTGTTTGGCAAAAAGCAAAACCTAACAAGAGTATGTTCATCCATTCTCTCGGCCCATTAATCAATACAATTCTGTTTGGCAAAAAACAAAACCTAACAAGAGAATGTTCATCCATTCTCTCGGCCCATTAATCAATACAATTCTGTATGGCAAAAAGCAAAACCTAACAATAGTATGTTCATCCATTCTCTCGGCCCATTAATCAATACAATTCTGTATGGCAAAAAGCAAAACCTAACAATAGTATGTTCATCCATTCTCTCGGCCCATTAATCAATACAATTCTGTATGGCAAAAAGCAAAACCTAACAAGAGTATGTTCATCCAATCTCTCGGCCCATTAATCAATACAATTCTGTATGGCAAAAAGCAAAACCTAACAATAGTATGTTCATCCATTCTCTCGACCCATTAATCAATTAAATTATGTATGGAAAAAAGCAAAACCTAACAATAGTATGTTCATCCATTCTCTCGGTCCATTAATCAATAAAATTCTGTATGGCAAAAAGCAAGACCTAACAATAGTATGTTCATCCATTCTCTCGACCCATTAATCAATTAAATTATGTATGGAAAAAAGCAAAACCTAACAATAGTATGTTCATCCATTCTCTCGGCCCATTAATCAATACAATTCCGTATGGCAAAAAGCAAGACCTAACAATAGTATGTTCATCCATTCTCTCGACCCATTAATCAATACAATTCCGTATGGCAAAAAGCAAGACCTAACAATAGTATGTTCATCCATTCTCTCGACCCATTAATCAATTAAATTATGTATGGAAAAAAGCAAAACCTAACAATAGTATGTTCATCCATTCTCTCGGTCCATTAATCAATAAAATTCTGTATGGCAAAAAGCAAGACCTAACAATAGTATGTTCATCCATTCTCTCGGCCCATTAATCAATACAATTCTGTATGGCAAAAAGCAAAACCTAACAATAGTATGTTCATCCATTCTCTCGGCCCATTAATCAATACAATTCTGTATGGCAAAAGGCAAAACCTAACAATAGTATGTTCATCCATTCTCTCGACCCATTAATCAATTAAATTATGTATGGAAAAAAGCAAAACCTAACAATAGTATGTTCATCCATTCTCTCGGTCCATTAATCAATAAAATTCTGTATGGCAAAAAGCAAGACCTAACAATAGTATGTTCATCCATTCTCTCGGCCCATTAATCAATAAAATCCTGTATGGCAAAAAGCAAAACCTAACAATAGTTTAAAAAAAAAAGAAAAAAAAATTCATTTTATGAGGAGAGGCTTCACCATTGTTAAAGCAAAAATCAAGCCTCTTTATCAAATGGAATTTCCTCTTGTAACGATACAATACCTTCAGAAATATTTTGTTTCACGCGATATCTTTCATAGGTAGAGTTAAACCACTGATAAGAAAAGTCCCAACTCGTGAAAAAAAGATTAAACGGAAAACAAAAGATCAGGCATCAACGTATTCCTTTTCCATCAACGATTAACCCTCTGTATATAAACAGTTTTCTTGGAGCCATAATTAGGAACGGGGATTCCGTAGGGACAAAAATCTATAAGAAATTAGCGAGGTATAGAAAGAAGAGCTAGGGCGTGACCAAACGTTTTGATAGAACCATCATCAGCAAGCAGAGAGCGTAAACAGAATTATTGGGCTTCAAGTATAAGTGCAGTTATCTTTCTTGAGGATGCACTCAGGCACACTATTCTATCTTATTTCTCTTCCTCTTTTTTGTTTAAGTTTTTATACTTTATATATGAAAGATTCATTTTAATGTTGTTGCTGCTCTTAAAATATATTATTTTTGGAGTTATCTTGCTTGAGGATGCACTCGGATACGCTATTCTATCTTATTTCTCTTCCTCTTGTTTTTTTGTTTGAGTTTTTATACTTTATATATAAAAGATTCATTTTAATGTTGTTGCTGCTCTTAAAATATCTTATTTTAATGGTTCATTACTTCTCTTGTAGTTTATTTATTTCCTTATTTCTTTTCCTCACTAGGCTATTTTCCCTTTTAGAATTCTTGGACTTACAACATCCTGCTTTTTCAACTATGATTATAACTAAACTTTTGATGATAATAATAATAATAATAATAATAATCATAATCATCATCATCATCATAATAAAATAATAATAATGATAATAATAAAAATAATAATATGTAAAAAAGTAATAAGAAGATAATAATAATAATAATAATAATAATAATAATAATTATTATTATTATTATTATTATTATTATTATTATCATCATCATCATCATCATTTTTCTTAATATTACTGGCTAAGCTACAACTCTAGTTCGAAAAGCAAGATAATATAAGCCCAAGGGCTCCAACAGATAGCCCAGTAAGGAAAGGAATAAGGAAATAAATAAACAATATGAGAAATAATGAACAAAATTAAATAAAATATTCCAAAAACAGTAAGAACATCCAAACAGATATTTCATATATAAACTATATAAAGCTGACAAATTCGGAGATAATTTGTTATTTCCCTAACTAACACAAAGCTATAGTTATTTATGTGGATTATCTTTCGGTGGAACTGGAAGGTAGCCATTAGACTAAAAGTGCGAGGTGGCAACCCTGCCTAACCGCTTGGGCGGGTAGGCCGGTGGTGGCTGGGGGGTACCCAGCCACCTCCATACTCTCACAGCTGTGAACTATGTCAAGACGGGGTGCCAACGCAAGAGCCCGTGTCCAGCCAAAAGGGCTGGACAATCTAAGCAAGCAAGCTATGTCACTTTTGATTGCAGGCAGGACTTCTGGGGGACAGGTGATTGCGGGTCAATTTATGTAAATAACTATAGGTTTGTATTAGTTAAGGAAAAATATGAATTATCTGAGACTGCCATTTGTTCCCACATTAACAAACTTTACGTTATTTATGTGGATGGCTCACTCTTAGGCGGGTGGAAGTCCTTATTCTGGCATGGGCATCGACCCGGTTTTACCTAGCACAGTATATGACTGTAGTCTAAGGAAAACTTTAACACATCGCTAAAATATACTAAGTGGGTATAACAGCAGCCTGAGCAATTCATTGTCATGAGAGCTATGTGCGTCTTGTGTGAACACATTCTGAGTTTATATAGGAATTAGCAAAGACATTTCCCATTGCTTACTTAGCGGGAAGCAACGAGGGCATGGACAGTACATAAATTTATGACTATACTAGGCTACACAAGAGAAATGATGATTACCTGCAGAAGTTGGAGCCAGCTTGCAGTGGGGACCCATTGTGCTTTACCACAAGGGAGGGGAAGATGAAGAAAGGAAAAGCCAGACCTACTCTCATTCATCCCAATCTTAACCCGGGTAACTAATGCCCTCAACCAACTGCTACTTGTCCCACTTGTTGAGCAACCACCACAGGACCGATAGTAAACATATCGAGTCTCCTGTGGATCACGTCTTTCAAATAGTGGGCTGTAAATGTATCTTGATGTTTCCACATGCCCGCCTGTAATACCTGTAACACGGAAAAGTTGCGTTTGGATGCCAGGGACGTACTGATGCCACTGACATGGGTTTTAGGTTGTCGAGCCAGAGGAGGATCAGGGACTAGAGCTCTTTCAATCACTGGGTGTATCCAGGATGAAATAGCGTTTTTAATAATCCTCCTCTTAACCCTTCCAGAGCTAACAAAAAGAGATGTTAGTCTGGGCTGTGTTGCTGCAGTGTTTCAGATAATATCTCAAACTCCTCACTGGGCATAGTATCAATTGATCTGGGTCATTGGTTACAGAACGTGGACTCATAATCTGAAAGGGCCCGCATTTAGGGTCCAGTAACCTCTGGATTTTTATTATTGGCAATGAATTCAGGGACAAAGCTGAGTGTCACTTCCCCCCTATACCCTTGAATGGACAATGTCATATGAGAGGCCATGAAGTTCACAGACTCTCTTTGCCAAGGCTAAAGCGAGCAGGAACACTGTCTTCAAAGTGAGGTTTCGGTCAGTTGCATGGCGTAGTGGTTCATAGGGAGGTCCCAAAATGCGAACCACATTCCAGGGAGGAGGCCTAATTACTGACTGAGGGCAACTGATCTCATAACTCCGTATGAGTAAAGAAAGCTCCAACGAAGAGGAAATGTCCACTCCTTTCAGCTTAAGGGCGAGGCTCAAGGGTGAGCAATAGTCTTTCACAGCCGAGACTGAAAGGAGCTTTTCCTCCGGATGTTATACAAGGAACTCCTCTATTACAAGGATAGCGGCATAAAGGAGATACTCCTTCCACAACATCAACCACAGAAGACTGTCCTTTTTGCCTGGTACACAGAGGCTGAGGACTTATGCAAGTATCTGGACATTCTTTCAGCAACTTGTTGTGAAAAGCCCTTCTGAGAGAGGAGACGCTGGATAGCCTCTAGGTGTAAAGTCGAAGCGACTGCACGGTTCTGAGGAAAATGTTTGCGTGTGGTTGTTTGAGTAGGTCTGGTTGTGGAGGGAGTTTTCTCGGTAGATCTACTAGTAGTTGCAGGAGGTCCAGGAACCACTCTGCATGATGCCATAGGAGAGTTACAAGGGTCATCATTAGGTTTTTGGATGCTCTAGTCTTGTTGAGCAACCTTCTCATCAGACAAACTGGGAGGAAAGGCGTACATATCGATGTTGTCCCACCGTTGTTGAAATCCATCTTGCCATAGAGCCTGAGGGTGCGGAACTGGAGAACAGTACAGCGGATGCTTGCTGTTCAGAGATGTTGCGAACAGGTCTACAGTCGGGGAACCCCGCAAAGTAAGGACTTTGTTGGCTATCAGAGGATTCAAAGACCATTTGGAGCCTATTATCTGAGTAGCTCTGCTCAGATTGTCCACAAGCACATTCATCTTGCCTGGAATGAAGCGGGCTGATAGGAACACTGAATATTCTTCTGACCATCTGAGAATCTTTACTGCAAGATGGCTTAGGCCATAGAGGCTGCAAAAAGGTACCATCTTGTTTGTTTATGAAAGCCACTACTGTGCTGTTGTTGCTCATCATCACCACTGAGTGGCCTGCCAGCAACTGTCGGAACTGATAAAGTGCTAGGTACGCTGCTCTCATCTCTAGGAGATTTTTGTGCTGGTACTTTTCTGACTCTGACCAGAGGCTGGAGATCGTGTGATGCAGAAAGTGCCTCTTTTGATGTATCTGTAAAGAGCATCAAGTCCGGAGGAGGGACGAGAAGATCTTGACCTTTGTGAAGATTTTCGTGTGCCACCCATCAAAGCAGGTCCGTCACTTGTTCCTGAGAAATTGGAACTCGAGTGTCCGGTTGATCTGAGTGTTGGTTCCACGCGGGATTTAGCTGCCACTGCAGGGATCTTATCCTGAGGTGGTCATTTGGAACTAGATGGAGGAGAAAGGTTAGGTGACCTAACAGACTCAACCAACAATAGGCTGGTAGAACTTCCTGTCTGAGGAAGGATGAAGCCACTTCTTTCAGCCTGTGTACTCTTCTGTCTTATGGGAAGACTTTCTGTTGGACTGTGTCTATTATCATACCAAGGTATACCAGTATCTGTGAAGGAAGCAGTGATGACTTCTCAAGATTTATCAAGACTCCCGGATCCTGACGAAATTTGAGAAGCATGTCTTGGTGATAAAGAAGGGTTGTTTCCAATTCTGCCAGAATCAGCCAATTGTCCAGGTATCTGAGGAGACAAATGCCGTTCCTGTGAGCCCAAGATGACACTAGGGCGAACACTCTGGTAAAGACCTGAGGTGCTGTCACGTGACTGAATCATAAACCCTTGAACTGGTATATTCTGTCCTTGAGTATAAATCTGAGATACTTCCTTGAAGGCAGATACATTGGAATCTGAAAGTATGCGTCCTTGAGATCCAAAGTGCACATGAAGTCCATTGGTCGAACCACCTGGATGACTGTGTCTGCCGTCTGCATCCTGAACTGAGTCCATTGAACAGACTTGTTTTGGGGGAAGAGATCGATGACTGGTCTCCAGCCTCAAGTTACCTTTTTCACAAGAAAAATTTGAATGTAAAAGCCTGGTGACCCATCCACAACCTCTAGGAGAGCTCCCTTCTGCAGCATGGTCTGGACTTCGGCACTGAGGGCCAGCTCCTTTGTGAATCTTTTTGCATAGGAGCCTAAGTGTACTGGATCCCGAGTCAGAGGAGGGAGAGATTGAATGAACGGGACACGATACTCTATGGCAACCACTTTGATCGTCCAAGGATCTACCCCGTGATGCTGCCATCTCTGCCAGAGGTGCTGCAGGCATCCTCCCACAAGTGATAGTTGATGAGGATTGCCATTCCGAATGGGAGTGAAATGCTCATAACATGAGCACTAGGACCCATACTGGAAGGAAGAAGCCTTGGGCATTTCTGCTGCTTCAGAGGAATGCCTACGCCGGACGATGTCGGCAAACAAGGCCTCAGAGTAGGGGCAACTTTAAGCATTGACGAACGCATCACAGCAGGATGCGTTGTGGAGCATTGTGTAGGAGAAAACTGCGCTAAAGAACCCCAGGAAGCAAAGGGCACTGGAGGTGGTTTTGCTGGACGCTTGTCTGAAGAATGGTCTGTCTCAGGATCAGGTTCAGTCCGAAGTCATTTAGGAGAAGGTCAGGTTGAGGAGCGACACACTGATGGACTGCTCATATGCTTACCTCTACCTCTAGACGAGGAACATCTAGACCTTGATCGTTAACGTGCGGTTCGTGATTGTGAATATACTGTTCGTGATCGGGAGTAACTAGCTTTCGATCGAGAATGGCGTGAATATCGTGAGTGCCTAGCTCGCGAACGTGAGCGTTTGTCTCGCGATCGTGAACACTGTCCTCACGAACAGTGCCCACGAGAGCATAAACATTGTCCTTGTGAACCTAAGCTTCGTCCTTGCGAACATGAGCGTCGTCCTTATGATCTAGATTGGTGCGATCTAGTCCTCGTGATCTAGATCAGCGCGATCTAGAACTCAAGCATCCGGACCTAGGTCTAGACTAAGTTGCTGGTAATTGTGCAGAACGCGATTGCGAGACTTTTCCTCGTGAAGAGTAATGCCTCCGAGGAGAGTGTTGAGATTGACAGTCTCATGAACGTGAAGCTCTAGAGCAAGAACGCCTTCTGGACGAAGAGTGATGACCTACGATCCTGATGATTTTCAGATCATTGTGAACAATGATCAGAAAATGAGTGTCCCAAAGGATGAGAAGATGGTGAAGCTCGTCCTCGTGGGGTGCTGGTGGAAGGAGTGCTGGTCTCTAGAAGATCATCACCTACAGCCAAAGTATCCCTGTGGGGAGAAATAGAAGGCTGAAGGTTAACGGACGATGATGTCCCAAGATGGCAAGGATTGTTGTCAGCAGGAGGCTGTTGAAGGGGCGAAGATGAGTGATTGCCTCGTCCTTGTCTGGAAGGTCCAGAAGGCGACAGCTGAACTTTGCAGACCTCCAATGCAGATGTTAAGGGCTCCAGAGTAGGGTCCTTCTTGGCACCACGCTGAAGGAGTTACACTAGCTCTTCCTTCGTAGGGGGTGCAGAAACCTCTAAGGAAGGCCATACCTGCAACAAACCTGCAAGGGAAAATGGCTCCCCCGGTGGCTGGAGGTGAAGTTTCTCCCCTAGGGAAAGCAGCTACCACCCTAGTACCCCGGAGTTGCTAAGGAGTCAAGCGGTCGGCACTCCTGCTCGATCGCCCCTCGGAAGAGCACTAACGAGAAAGAGCTTTAGAAAGAGGTTTGAGGTGCGAGGGAAAGAAAGCGCTTTCATCGCCACTGAGGGAGAAAGATCCCGATTAACCTTTTTCCTTCCTGCGCCGTCCAAACTTCTCCCATTGGGAGGCAGGCCACTTCCTGCACTCTACACAGGGCGAACCCTACTCACAACGAGGCCCCTCTACATGAAGGACATAGAGAGTGCGGGCTGGTATCCAGCGATGACATAAAGGTACCAGCCGCGGCACCCTCGCGCCCAGGACAGGTCTGCATGAAGGCGATCAGAAGAAGCAAGCACATGTGAAAAGAGAAAGAATGATTACAATGTCCAATGACAGTCTTGAGAGGAGAGAGAGGAGGCTTCCGCTCTCTACCGAGCCAAAAGAAAAAGTGATGTAGCTCAGTAGCTCAGAACGGGCTGACATAAGGCTCTTTTTATAGTTTATTTATGAAAGGTATATTTTAATAATGTTACGGTTCTTAAAATATTTCATTTTAATTGTTCATTAATTCTCTTTTAGTTTATTAATTTCCTTATTTCCTTTCCTCACGGGGCTATTATTTCCCTGTTGGAGCCCTTGGGCTTATAGCATCTTGTGTTCTAAACTAAGGTTGTAGCTTAGCTAATAATAATAATAATAATAATAATAATAATAATAATAATAGTAATAATGATAATGATAATAATAAAAATAATAATAATAATAATAATAATAATAATAATAATAATAATAATAATAAAATAATAATAATAATAATAATAATAATAATAACAATGATAATAATGATAATATATATATACATATATATATATATATATATATATATATATATATATATATATATATATATATATATATATATATATATATATATACACACACACAAAACTACATACATATTGGATGAACTAATTACCACATAACTACTATATAACAAATATAATTTATTGTGGCCTAGCAAAATATTTTCTTCCTGATCATCAGATGTTGTAGCCAAAGTCGAAAAAAGATAAATGTTTACATAACAGGGAGGATGTTAACCTCTTTCGCAGCTTTCTGTTGACGTCCATGCAAATTAGCATATGCCCGAAGAGAGAGACTTTTTTTCCTTTTATATTTGGCTGATTGATTTATATATCATATGGATGTTTTATTCCCTCTAGCTGATTGAATGATTCATAATGCTTTCAATTTTATACACACATATATATACTATATACACACACACACACACATATATATATATATATATACATATATATATATATATATATATATATATATATATATATATATATATATATACTGTATATATATGTATATGTATGTATATGCACATATGTGTGTAGATATATACATATACACATACATATTATATATATATAATATTGTATATATATACATATATATATATATATATATATATATATATATATATATATATATATATATATATATATATATATATATATATATGTATATATATGCATATATGTGTGTGTACATATATACATACATTATATATATATATATATATATATATATATATATATATATGTATGTATGTATATACATATATATATATATATATATATATATATAAATATATATATATATATATATATATATATATATATATATATATATATATATATATATATACATCAAATACTATAGCCTTTGTGGCATAACTATAATACAACATTTTGCTAGTTTTCTGAATCTTTTTTTTTTTGTCGTCAGGGCTAAAGTTTTTAATGAAAAAACTGAATGTATTACTTTCTATTGCTGTCCCATTCCTCAAGCCCTCGTTACAGAGAAATCCCGATAATTATATAATGGCAGTGTCTTCAAACAAACGAAAAGTGTAAGCCCCTTAATATATACTACATTGGCCACACGACGACAACTCTCAGGAGACTTCAAGTTCCTTCAATAATGGGGCCACCATTAAATTTCCATATCAGAGACTAAAGCCCTGTCCACACGATCGAGCATGCCCGACGGGCAAACAGTGATACCAGACCACAATAGTTAGTAAGAATGAGGGTTAATGACGTCAGAAGTAGGAAAACCACAGACAGGGGTCCGGCATCATACAGCGTTGACAGATCCCTGTCTTTAGTTTTCCCGTTTCTGACGTCATCAACCCTAATTTTCACTAACTATTGTGGCCTGATATCACTGTTTGCCCCTCGGGCGTGCTCAATCGTGTGGACAGGGCTTAAGAAGTATTTCAGTAGGAAGATGACTATGGGCAACTAGTGATTACTGAAGCAGTATGTATTAGAGCCTGTGTTGAATGTTCAAGTGTCACCAGACTATGGTCTACCCTACAACAAGAGGACATTTTGCAGCAAGCCTCCAAAACTTATCTGGAGCCTTAGGAACTGGTGATGTGTGACTTCACTGAGAATCATGAATTTTCTCTAATGTAACGTCTTTGGAATCCAACTGGAATTTTGTAGATGCAGTGAAGATCCAGATGTCTTCAGTATAATTTTCATTAATTTCTGAGCAAATTATCTAAAAAAATTTCATATTTCTTGTTTTTGCATTGCTTCTGATTTTCTTTATTTAGCGTGACTGCACTGTCATATAAGGATCCAGATTTCTCTATAAGGATACCCTGATGACAGACATTAGTTATTGGCTGAAACAGCTATCGACAAAAGTTGAATAAATGGAGCAGCACAGTATTAGATTAAATCTTTTCCTTCAAAACTTTAGCCTTGAAGACAACAATAGATACAGAAAACTAGAAAAGTGTTGTCTTAGAATAACAAATGCCACAATTGGTTTACTATTTAATGAAAATTATCTAAAAGACCGACTAAGGTCACGAAAAAATGGCGTGCGGCTAACCACGATATCCCTACATTCTTATAAAAAAGTAGAAGGCTGTACCCTTGAAATGTACAACTGTCCCACAATTATGACATCGCCTTACGGACACTTTCGTCATTGGATGGTGCCATTATAAGCTAGGGTATAAGGCAATTTCTTGAGAAAAATCTTGAAACCTACAATTATATCTTTAAATTCATTAAATCATCAGGAATATTTCATTGCTATTGCATCAACAAACAAAATTGGACTATGGAATCCTCATGTTAGCTTAAATGTTTTCCCTTAAATAGGCCCAACCTCTTCATAACTTCGTTTCCAGAAATTGGTGCCCTTGAACCTTCAACGAATATTATCATTCCGCCATAGTTTCTATTCCCAACGCAGCAAGAAGTGGACAACAGGGAAAGGCAATTGGTTTTAAACGGATTTCACCACTGATGCCATATTTCTCTCTCTCTCTCTCTCTCTCTCTCTCTCTCTCTCTCTCTCTCTCTCTCTCTCTCTCTCTCTCTCTCTCTGTTTTTATAAAAATTGGAGTATTCCTGAAATTGTATCAGAAATTATTCTAACTTTTGTTCCACACCAGCTTTGAGGTAAAATTCAAGGTGTCTTTTCAGTATAAAAAGGGAATATGAGTGTGGGCCCCACCGCAATCATATGCCAGACTCTCCCACTAACCACTCTATGTCATGCACACTCTTACAATGGATCGTTCCTTTACTTCAAGCTCACCATGGGGAAACCTTTATAACCAAAATAAAGCAGTTATCTACAATATGAACAGGTGCTTCTTGGAAGAAAAGGCAAATAGAAAGAGAAATAATTTTGGAAATACATCAATTTAGTAGAGAGAGAGAGAGAGAGAGAGAGAGAGAGAGAGAGAGAGAGAGAGAGAGAGAGAGAGAGAGAGAGAGAGAGAGAGAGCAGACAAAGGATCTGTGGAGACGTGACAACAATGGGTTAAACCATTTAAAACCAGATGCACTCCCCTATCATCCATTACTCACTGCACTTAGTATAGCTAGCTTTATTGCCAATTCTTACTAATGACTACAGTCCGTCTTATTATTTCACTAAAATCCTACGAGATAAGAGTTTAGAGAAATGCTTTTATATTACCTAATTTGGTATTAAACGGAATGATACCACACCTTTACACCATTTTTTAGTTTTCTTGAATTAGTATATTCATAACTAATTTTATAAACTATTCTGATTTGTCAATAATGTATACAGGATGGAGAAAAGTATTACAGTTGATCTGTCAGTGAGATTCTAATCAATAATTCAGTACTACTTTAATTTAATCGTGAAAACTATGATCAAAATATCAATAAAGTTTCCTGTATAGTTAAAAGATTCCTTCAAATGAGGTCAATCTAGTATATCTTATCTGGACGTCTTATCAGTAACCTGTTATCTTTGAAGAAGATACACAAAACGTCATCAGTGACAAAGATTCTCTGTCTGCCAAAATATTACTGGCCTTGTTGATAGGAAATAATTGTCGCCCATTAGTTACATAGAACAAATGATCAATATGTCTTTCCATAAACTGACTAAATCCATGGAGGATTCATTTGCTAGATTCATCAAACGATAGCCAGTTCCTTGTGATGCACAGTGCCTATCTAACAAGGCAAATGACCACAGCCGATCCATACCGATTAAAGTAGGATCGTCCACCAGGCATCAGGAGTATGATCTGAAAAGATAATTTGTCTGTCGCCTTGAACTCGATCCGTCACCTAACTGCCATTGACTTCATCGAGATTTAAGGGGGACATTTCCTCCACAACAAACTTTAATTAGCACGATAAATGGAGTAGTACAACAAACTTTCTTGGAAACAAAATCATCTTGTCCTACAATGACTGAGCACAACAGTCCTAAAGAAATGAGAGATCCTTAGAATTATAATCACTGACAAATATGACAAATTCTAGCCTGTTTTTAAAGAAGACCGTTGAGAGATATCTTTCATTATTATGGACCTTTACTGATCAGATTATAGCAAATTAGAACAGAAAAGATTGTAATCATCCCTTGAATGATAACGTGGATGGGTATATTTACACAACTCATCATAATCAGTGTGCTGATACCGCTTACTAGAAACCACTATTCTCTTACATAGGGAATACCAATAGAATTTGCTGGGTAACCAACCGGTTATTTAATCTGATCAGTATTTGGTTGAACCACTAACAAGATTAGATAGATAACGTCACAACTGATACCCCTTGAACATCCACTGGGCAAGAGGTAGCCCGGAAAACCTTTAGGGTAACAGCTTACAGCTCCATTATTTATACAAAAGATTCCGCCGTGTACTTATATATCTAAAACAATGGGAGCAGTCTCTCAAGTACACTCAAAACTAAACTGGGTAATTACTCTTAAGTATTATTAAAACGCATTTCACTCACTGTGGTTCTTAACAGGAATCAAGCGGAATCTGGTTCCAAATAATGATGATTGGAATAATACACCCTTTACAAAAATAAATATATTCTATATATATTATAACCCTTTGAAATAATTTACACAATAACAAAATAATTCACGGCAAAAAATTAAATCTGAACAAAACTAAGATCAAGACAAAAATGTTACGATCTGCAATTCTATAATAACTTGACTTGAACTATTATATCTGAATATAACTTAACCTAAGAAAAGAAATAATGCAATGAAAATTATACAAAAGCTTGAAATAATGCTGAATAATACAAAGTTCACGTTTGACACTTAGTGAATAATAGACAACCAGATCACGTTACAAAATCTATACTTCCTACAGGGCCGTTTAACAAAAAACGTTATACAATGCCAATGCTCACCCTAATGCAATGAATTCAAAATCACCTTTTAGTCATACGTATCTTTTCGACACACAATTTGCTTTTGGGCACAGAGTCACTTAGGAGAGGACACACTATAAGGTACTGAAAACTTTCAACAATACACTGGATTGTGAGCGTTAGAGAGGGAGAGGGGAAGAGGCTGTCTTCAGGTTGCAGTTCTCTTTCTCTACCTGAATCTGTAACTTAACCTTGATGTCACCTTTTATATGAAATTTGTCTAATTCCAGAAGGTTCCAGGATCGGAGTCTTGTAGTGGGGGGCTGGGCCAAGCGTCAAAGGTGAAAATTATCGCTCTCCCGAACGCTGTACTCCGCCACATTAGACGGCTCTTTCAGGCAGCTAGCTCCGACAACCCTTTGTCCCCGAAATAAAAAAAAAAGATAACATTCGCTCACCAGGTCTTCGCGAAGTTTCTAGAGCACTTGGTAGAGAATTATCAAAAGCACATGTTACT
>NC_090763.1:47194343-47202742 GCF_036898095.1 Palaemon carinicauda
GTGATAAGATAATCGACCAATATCCGAAAACTTTAGATTTCACCCTTCAAAAGAATGGGATAGAGGAAAGGGGATCTAAGTTCATACATTAAATTTATACATTGAAACTGCACGATGATAATTCCATCGAGATGAATTCAAAGGCTGTTGTGTGAATAGGCCTAATGGTAATGGGCAAATATAAGAAACGCAAACCAAAGAATTATACAGAACGTTTAATTATTAGGAAAAAACCTTCAGTGTCTATACAGTAATGATCGCAATAATTTTTTTGGAAACTTAGCCAAAAGAGGCACTTCGACAATTTAAAGTCATAACCATGAACTTTCTTGTTTTTAAGGTCATAAAAAGTATATGAACCTCCTGTCTAGTACAGTGGTAACGTGTTTGCCTAGCATTTGCACGGCAGCAGATCGATCCCCGTCCGGGACCGTGAGTTTAAGCTGTTTACTGGGGAGGCCACTGCTGTGGTAGGGCACCACAGTGGGGGGGGGGGGCCTTGCCCGACTGACGTTCTGGTGAGTATCTATTCTGATGGAACTGGAACTGAACCCAGACACCTTTAATTGTCCACCGGGCAATGTGATATTGACAATGTACAATAATGATGCAATATTGATTAACCAAAATGAAATAAAAAATGATATTGCTTTATAAATGGTCTTGTGATTTTTAAATTTATTTTATGTACTTTATAAACCTTTAAAGATTTCAGAGTATTTGAATATGTAATGTTTGAATTTATAAATTATGAGCTTTTGTGGAATAAACTTGAGGAAAGAAATGTAAATATTATGAACTTTGTGTAAAGTTTAATCACTATAATTTTCTCAACGCATATATTAATTACACATAAACGCAATCACACATACACACGCATATATAATACAGTATATATATATATATATATATATATATGTATATATATATATATACATACATATATATATACATATATATATATATAGATAGATAGATAGATAGATATATATTATATATATATATATATATATATATATATATATATATATATATATATAGGTAGGTAGTAGGTTGGCCAGGGCACCAGCCACCCGTTGAGATACTACCGCTAGAGAGTTATGGGGTCTTTTGACTGGCCAGACAGTACTACATTGGATCCTCCTCTCTGGTTACGGTTCATTTTCCCTTTGCCTACATACACACTGAATAGTCTGGCATATTCTTTACATATTCTCCTCTATCCTCATACACCTGACAACACAGATTACCAAACAATTCTTCATCACCCAAGGGGTCATTGCACTGTAATTGTTCAGTGCCACTTTCCTCTTGGTAAGGGTAGAAGAGACTCTTTAGCTATGGTAAGCAGCTCTTCTAGGAGAAGGACACTTCAAAATCAAACCACTGTTCTCTAGTCTTGGGTAGTGCCATAGCCTCTGTACCATGGCCTTTCACTGTCTTGGGTTAGAGTTCTCTTGCTTGAGGGTACACTCGAGCACACTCTCCTATCTTATTTCTCTTCCTTTTGTTTTGTTAAAGTTTTTATAGTTTATATAGGAGATATTTATTGTTGTTACTCTTCTTAGAATATTTTATTTTCCTTTTTTCCTTTCCTCACTGAGCTATTTTCCCTGTTGGAGCCCCAGGGCTTATAGCATACTGCTTTTCCAACTAGGGTTGTAGCTTAGTAAGTAATAATAATAATAATAATATAGGCTATATATATGTATATATATACAGTATATATATAAATAACATATATATATATATATATATATATATATATATATATATATATATATTATATATATAGTATATACATAAATAATATATATACATATGTATATATATATATATATATATATATATATATATATATATATATATATAATTTTCGTAACATGAAATATTTTAACGCAAAATTGTCTTTTTTCTATTATTAAAGCTAAAACTTTTTCCTCCTGCAGGTGTGACGTACACGCTGTTCTTGGTCCTGGCAATCAGTGACCTCTTGTCTCTGTTCTTCAGCATCTCGCTGCTCGTCCATCTCGTGGAAGGAGGAACACGCCACTACTCGACGGCTGCCTGGTATTCCTACTGCGAGGGCATCTTCACGAACGGCCCCATGAGCACGTCGACCTTCATCATCATCCTCATCACGGTCGATCGGTACTTCTCCGTGTGTCGTCCGGCACAGTTCAAAACGGTTCATACGAATCGCAATGCTAGAATAGGCATTGTCCTCTCTTTGGCCATTGCGTTGATTGCTTGGGGACCCAGCGCTGCCCTGAAGGAGCCGAAGCTTTGTGAGGAATGCACGACAACGTCCTTCGAGCCGCCTGACCATGACAAGTGGTGGGTGTCGTGCATGAAATCAGACGTCAGGGAGAGCCCCTGGTACATAGGATACTCATGGGCGCGGCAGGCGATCACCATTTTCCTGCCTGCCATTATACTAGTCGTCTTGAACTCCCTCATCGTGAAGGAATTCGTGAAACTTCGCAGGAAGAAGAGGCGGATGATGGGAGAGAAGCCGAAGGACTCCCCGGTGGCGGTGCAGAGGAGGAAAGACAATCAGCATCTCATTCATCTCCTAGCTGCCGTTACGATCTGCTTCTTCGTAACAACCGTGCCGTCGGGTATCTTCGGCGCTCTTTACGACGAGAACCTCTCGACGAAGTTCAGGTTCGAGCTATTCAGAGCGCTGGCCAATGATCTCGAGATACTAAACCACGCGATAAACTTCTACCTCTACATTTTGTACAGTAAACAGATAAGAGACGCCATCGTTACTACTATACGAAACAAAAGAAGTCTTGGTGTAAGGGCACTTCTGAGCGTGTCGCTTCTCTTACGGAAAACAGGTCAGCGGGGAAAGAGGAGGGAGATAGAACAAGGAGAAAATGACATAAAAAACGAAACAGACGAGGAAAGAAACACCAACCGAGCAAAAAAATTAAGAACTGAAGTTCTGTCAGATAATGAATCCAGTTTTAACAGAATTGTCGCTGTCAAAGAACTCTCGAAAGCCAAGTTACTTAGTCCTAATAAAAACGTTCCCTCAGATACTAAGGATAATACGTCCTATTTCGAATATCCTTTGCGAAACCAGCAGCAGTCCGAAGGAAACGTATACCAAAGGGCAGTCATGAACCATATGAATAAGCCCCCAAACGGCTTGCACACCATCGTCCACACAGCTGAAGTACACAAGTGCCAATCTCCGGATGACAGCGGTCCACTCGTCGGAAAAGAAGTTTCCCAAGGGGAAGACAAAGTCCTGGTTAAAAAAAACGGACACATACCAAATGAAAAAGCGCATTTAACGTGCGGGATTGAACCTTATCTATCAAATCATATGATAGCTGAGGAACAAAATGAAAATCAAGGCGTTCAAAAACAAGAGAGGCATAACAAAAATACTATAAGTACAATAAAAGACTCCAGTGATGGCCTCAAGATAACGGAGGAACGAAAAGAAAATCAAGGCGTTCGAAAACAAGACAGGCATAACAAAAATACTATAAGTACAATAAAAGACTCCAGTGATGGCCTCAAGATAACGGAGGAACAAAAAGAAAATCAAGGCGTTCAAAAACAAGAGAGGCATGACAAAAATACTCTTAGTGCAATTAAAGCCTCCAGTGATGGCCTCGACAATCTCGCATTCCAGCCTAGTGAAATTTCAGAGCATGACGTGAGCATAGACAATCTATCAAATGGGATAATACGGACGCCACTTTAAGCATTGCATTTGTGATATTACAGTACAAGTATGTGGAGGAGAGACTTATTTATAAGGGATATATACGATATAAACTCCCAAAGATATCAATAAAACAGACGTGCAAAAAATAATTTAGTGATTCTTTCATGAACAAATACGGTTGTATACGGTTGTATATCTTAAAAGTGGTATTAGGATATACATGCTAACTCCTGTGCACTCAACGTTTCAGTTGATATGAAATTAGTGGTACTTTTATTCTACATGATGTTTTCATTTGAGTCAAATGGCATACGTCCCTTCTTCTTAATAAAGCGTAATATTCTTGAATATCTTATTAATTAAACTTTTAATACATAAAATGAGAGAGAGAGAGAGAGAGAGAGAGAGAGAGAGAGAGAGAGAGTTCTTGAATATCTTATCAATTAAACTTTTAATACATAACATAAGAGAGAGAGAGAGAGAGAGAGAGAGAGAGAGAGAGAGAGCGCGCATCCTATAATAGTTAGCCGAGACGATGATTTTCTCTAGGTAATTCCGTTTTTCTATGGCACACCTTACATAATAGAATTCAACTTCTACTTCTATGATCCTAGACTCCTATGAATTCCTACAATAGATAGAGAAGGCTTTACCTACATCTACATGCGGAATTCAACCAAAGTCTCCCTTTCCATTCTCTCTATTTTCCGTATTTTATAAAAAGTGGGTTAGAAAAAACATCTGATTTACTATTAGGATTACCCTTGTCAATTTGGAAATAATTTTTTTTAACTGAATCATTACCTGGAAAAAAACTCCCTAAGAGTTCTATCAATAATCACAACTTCGACACGACATGTCTGTTTTGACGTTGTTTCTTATTTTAGAATGATTTATTGTTAATTTGTTCTCTTCATTTATTTATTTCCTTATTTCCTTTCCTCACTGAGCTATTTTTCCCTGTTGGAGCCCCTGGGCTTATAGCATCTTGCTTTTCCAACTAGGGTTGTAGCTTGGATAGTAATAATAATAATAATAATAATAATAATAATAATAATAATAATATGTTTATTTAAGTATCCGTTGAAATCGTTTTCTGTAAATATCGCCGCCCTGTCTGTTCAGCTCAAGAAAACTTTACTGATCATAGACAAAACAGTACTTTCTTCTTACTGTGTTTAAGAGAGAATTTGTTCGTTTTGGTGAGAAATCTTTCATTTGTTCGTTTTGGTGATGATTCGTTCATTTGTCCGGACACTGAACATTATTTTAAAGAGAAAAATAAACATTAGTAAAAAAAAATGGCTGTACAGTATATATGCAATTTACGGCATATACATGTTTCATTGTATATTACTTTATACCTAAGCACAATTCCCCTCCTATTTTGTAAGCTCGAATTAAAACTAATGTATGATTATAAAATTGAAAGGAAAATACTGGGATTGAATGAATAAAAAAAACACTATAAAAACTATTGAAAAGTAGAATGGATGAATGTAAAAGATAAAAAAAAAATCTCATAGCCATCTCAATCGACTTGGTTTTGCTCAATGGCGATATTAATAAAAAGAATTTCATAATGATCGACTTTCCAATTAACCCAATTAAGAGATACCCCACAGAGACAGAAAGACTCTTAATTAAAAAAGGAGTTATTAAAGAAATCGACCATTAATTAATTAAATTCAGCTATTAAATCCTTATGTCCATTCCGTCAGCCTAATGGTCACTTTGCCATTACCATACCAACTGTCGTCATTCCGTTATAGCTTGATTTTTACCGGCATTTCTGTTTTATAAAATATCCCTGCAAACCACAAATCAATTTCATAATATCTGTAAAATATGAATCAGTTTAAGACGTCGCGTTTGGCAAATTCTATAGAACAGTCGTGCTGTGTCAGTGAATTTTTCAGTCAAACATCAAAATTCATTTAGCGTCTGACTATCTGCTGGATATAATATTTTCGAGATGATACTGGTTATTGACCAAATTTTTCCCTTGCATGCAGTCTCATTTTGTCCATGACAAATAACACACCACTTCGCAGTTTGGTTGTTCAACAAATAACGTTTAATAAACACCATTTTCCTGGAGAGGAAGAAAAAACCAAAACGGACAAGACTGACAAGATTTGGTTCACCCCAACACCTACAGTATACATTGGAAACGTCCCTGCATGGCAATCTGTTGGACGGGGGTTGTAGATCCGCTCAATCTCGATAGTTTTTAATAGTGTCTGCAATCTCACCTTCCTTGACAGCTTGAGATGGATGGTTTAAGGGAGCTTATAGGTCTACCTGCTGAGTCATCAGCAGCCATTGTCTGGCCCTCCCTGGTTGTAGCTTGATGGATTTTGGTGCTGATTATATGTATAAAGATCAGTCTCCAGGACATTGTCCTGTCCCTTGTCTCTGCCATTCATGAGTGACCTTCAAACATTTAAGTGAAGCGAAACATCACGGGATCACAACTTCCATTCGATTAAGAATACGAAAGTTATCACCTAAAGAAAATCCAAACACAAATGCTCTATTTAGCCAGGAACGAAAGTCTTTCATTCATTCCCACGGGCTCCTGAAGGTAAAAGCATACGACCATATGAATGTATATTCTAAACTCCAACTTTATATTGCCATTGTCTTTTTAATCAAGATAAAGGAAAACAAATTTGATCGATGAGACCCTGTAAAACCATGTCTCAAAAAGGCAAATACTTAATTGATGCATACTCAATATTATGCAGCATGCACACATATACAGCTGCATTTCTTGTTGTTGTATATATGTATACAGTATATGTTTTTATGTTTGTGAGTGTATGCATGTATTTATGTGTGTAAATATAGAGAGAAAAAGAGAGAAAGAGTAGGCTAGTAATTTTTGGAACTAGCCAAACTCCAAATTTAAGTAAATACGTTAACTTAAATGAAAATTTTTAGAAGTCCATAAAACTTTTATATTACAAATGGCTGTAAAATTTCATCACTGAAATACTAAGCTTATGAAATAATATTGGGAATAAGAAAAGCACAAGACAACAAAAACAGAATCGTGCTAATACGAACTACATATGACAATGATAATCGTATAAAGAGATTTGAAAGTTTCATAAATATATCTTATATGATTATAAGTAGGTCAAGGAAGGTGGCTCCTCAACATCCGGATCTCAGTATTGATAAAGTTTCTTTAAATTTGTATAACTCTTTTAAAATTTTAGGTGTGATTCTCGACAGCAAATTTACTTTTGAGAAACACATTAGGTCTGTGTCTTCTTCAATTGCACAAAAAATTGGCTTATTGAGAAAGTCTTTCAAGATTTTCGGTGATCAATCTATTCTAAAGAAGTGTTTTAATTCTTTCATTCTACCTTGTTTTGAGTATTGTTCTCCTGTCTGGTGTTCAGCTGCTGATTCTCATCTTATTTGTTGGACAGAAACTTACGGTCTATTAAATGTCTTATTCCTGATCTAGATATTAATCTTTGGCACCGTCGTTCCATTAGTTCATTTTGCATGTTGCATAAGATTTTTCATAACTCTGACCATCCTTTACATTCAGATCTCCCCGGACAATTCTATCCTGTTCGTAATACTAGGCAGGCAGTTAATTCTAATAGCCAGGCATTCTCATGAGGCTCAATACTACACAGTATTTTAGAAGTTTTATTCCAGCTGTGACCAAGTTGTGGAATGATCTTCCTAATCGGGTAGTTGAATCAGTAGAACTTCAAAAGTTCAAAGTTAGAGCAAATGTTTTTATGTTGACCAGGCTGACGTAAGTCTTTTTAAAGTTTATATATCTGTTTTGACGTTGTTACTGTTTCTAGAATGATTTATTGTTAATTTATTCTCATCATTTATTTATTACCTTATTTCCTTTCCTCACTGGGCTATTTTTCCCTATTGAAGCCCTTGGGCTTATAGCATCTTGCTTTTCCAACTATAGTCCATTTCTTTTAGCGATGCATATTTGCACAGACTCGCGGTGGTGCCCTTTTAGCTCGGAAAAGTCTCCTGATCGCTGATTGGTTAGAATTATCTTGTCCAACCAATCAGCGATCCGGAAACTTTTCCGAGCTAAAAGGGCACCGCTGCGAGTCGGTGTAAATATGCATCGCTAAAAGAAATGGACTTTAGGGTTGTAGCTTGGCTAGTAATAATAATAATAATAATAATAATAATAATAATAGTAATTGTGTTACGTCCTTTAATTGTAAATGAGTTAAGAAGGCAAAAGTCAAGACTGGCAAAACCAGTTCCAAGAATTTCTTTTAATGTTTTTTTTTTTTTTCACTTGATACTGACAAACAATAGTCAAGACCAAGTCATAACTAAGCCAATGAAAGAGCAATATCCATTACTTTCCTTATTTATAGAGGAGACTCTCTCTCTCTCTCTCTCTCTCTCTCTCTCTCTCTCTCTCTAAGACTTGGTAAACGAGTCTTTTTATTCTCACTCAAACATTTTCTAATTTCTCATAAACAAAGCGAGTGTCAACCAATCGATCAGTCTTGATGTTTTTATCATATCAATTGCAATCTAAAACATATGCCAAGTAGAAAAGGGGAATTAATATTTTAGTAATGTTGATTACACCCATGATATAGTTCATATTTTTTCCAATACTTAAAAGTCTTCCAATATGTAAGTTGCATTTGAAATAAAATTAAAACCTGTATCTTTCCAGTACGATATTAAC
>NC_090763.1:47205742-47215742 GCF_036898095.1 Palaemon carinicauda
TTTAGGGCTGATTTAACAGAGGCATCTGTTTTTTTTATCACCTACTACCAGATGGTTAGAAGCAGTTTGGTCACATTATTATTATTATTATTATTATTATCATTATTATTATTATTATTATTATTATTATTATTATTGCTACACGCCCTTGAGCTCCAACAGTGAAATTGGCCCACTGCAGAGGGAATCAGGAAATAAATAAACTATATATGAAAAGTAATGAATAAAAATTATAAAATATCTCAAGACGAGTAATAACGTTAAAATAGATGCCATGTGTAAACTATGAAGATAAACTTAATCCATCCTGTTTAACATGAAAGCATCCACAGCAAGTTTGAACTTCTGAAGTTGAAACGTTTAAAGGTTGCTCATGAATGGCACAGGCAAGGGACAGTAACAATGCCATAAAGACTGACCATATACCCATATGATCAGCGCTTAAGCACCCTCTCCACCCTATCTAGGACCAAGGAGGGCCAGGCATTGGCTGCTGATCACTCAACAGGTAGACCTATAGGCTTCCCAAAACCTCCCATCCTTAGCTCACATGGATGGTGAGGTTCCAGACTATTCAATTAACTATCGAGCTATAGCAGGACTCTAATCCCAGTCTGGCAAATCACCAGACAGGGTCGTTAATCAAGGTTGCCAGGTTTTCTAAACGAGAAAAGACTAACTTCTAATCAACCATACCTTTAAAAGGCCAACCTGTTATTAGAAAAAAGGCCAAAAATACAGTATTTAAGGCCCACTTTTTTCATAATGTTACTAAAGGCCAACAAATTTCAAAAAGGCCAAACTTGAGGTTTTTTGGCCTAAAAAAGGACAACCTGGCAACCCTGGGCCGTTTCCAATAGGCTACCACAACCATCCATTCAATTGCATGATCAGATCAATCCAAATTTTGGTCACAGTTGGAATAAAACTTCTAGAATACTGTATACTCAATTATTGAGTCTTGTGATGGAGAAGGAAGACTGCTAGTGGAATGAATGGAGGATAGCAGATAGCCTAGATGAAAAAGGTGTATAATTCTGAAGTGTTGATGGAAAATATGAAATATATCCCGATTTTGGAATAATCGGAGGGAGCGAAGGAGGGAGGTAATTAATATCCAAAAAAGTGCTTCTATGTAAAATTGTAAATGAACTGTTACGGTGCGTAACACATGCGTATAGTCGTTGTACTAATATTGGACCTCTGTTCACGCTTATCACAGCAGTAAAACGATGAAAGCAACAGTGATAACATACAGTAGGTCTCAGTTATTCCAATACCAGATCCAAATTAGGGTACATCGCTTTCTGGTGAAAACTATATATATATATATATATATATATATATATATATATATATATATATATATATGTATATATATGTGTGTGTGTGTATATATATATATGATAAATTTTTGCACATTTAAACGTGTTTCTTTCATATTTCAAATAAGCCATATATATTAATACATTAAAGTCTGGATTCTCTTAACGACCTCGGGATCAGAACCCCAGGCGGAACCGCCCAAAGACTATAATATCGGACCGGCAGGGGATTTGAACCCTCGTCCAGGATATATATATATATATATATATATATATATATATATATATATATGTATATATATATATATATATATATATATATATATATATATATATATATATATATATAAGTCCCTCCATTAAAAGAGATATTGAAAGAAAAAATACGGGACCAATTCATCAAATTATGACTATCTCATAGAACTCTCACATCGTTCGAGTTTTTGCTTTAAAAATGTAAATTGCAGTATGCACAACTGAATACAAAAGGACCTTGACCGATACACAATTCAACAGTTAAAATATAATTGTGCAATATGTTAGTAACTTTCTCTAAAAATAAAACCTATTGGTCATGCTGATAGTAAATTATGCCTGAATACTTGGTTTCAATTACCTAATAGTTTGTTTATATTCTAAACATAAAACGAAATAGAAAATTGGTCATCATATCTGGTTCCTTAGATTACTCACTACGATATGTATATTCATTTATATATATATATATATATATATATATATATATATATATATATATATATATATATATATATCCATCCATATACCAAAGGCACTTCCCCCAATTTTGGGGGGTAGCCGACATCAACAAGAACAAAACAAAAAAGGGGACCTCTACTCTCTATGTTCCTCCAGCCTAACCAGGGACTCAGCCGAGTTCAGCTGGTACTGTTAGGGTGCCACAGCCCAACCTCCCACATTTCCACCACAGATGAAGCTTCATACTGCTGAGTCCCCTACTGCTGCTACCTCCGCGGTCATCTAAGGCACCGGAGGAAGCAGCAGGGCCTACCGGAACTGCGTCACAATCGCTCGCCATTCATTCCTATTTCTAGCACGCTCTCTTGCCTCTCTTACATCTATCCTCCTATCACCCAGAGCTTTCTTCACACCATCCATCCACCCAAACCTTGGCCTTCCTCTTGTACTTCTCCCATCAACTCTTGCATTCATCACCTTCTTTAGCAGACAGCCATTCTCCATTCTTTCAACATGGCCAAACCACCTCAACACATTCATATCCACTCTAGCCGCTAACTCATTTCTCACACCCGTTCTCACCCTCACCACCTCGTTCCTGACCCTATCTGCTCGAGATACACCAGTCATACTCCTCAGACACTTCATCTCAAACACATTCAATTTCTGTCTCTCCATCACTTTCATTCCCCACAACTCCGATCCATACATCACAGTTGGTACAATCACTTTCTCATATAGAACTCTCTTTACATTCATGCCCAACCCTCTATTTTTTACTACTCCCTTAACTGCCCCCAACACTTTGCAACCTTCATTCACTCTCTGACGTACATCTGCTTCCACTCCACCATTTGCTGCAACAACAGACCCCAAGTACTTAAACTGATCCACCTCCTCAAGTAACTCTCCATTCAACATGACATTCAACCTTGCACCACCTTCCCTTCTCGTACATCTCATAACCTTACTCTTACCCACATTAACTCTCAACTTCCTTCTCTCACACACCCTTCCAAATTCTGTCACTAGTCGGTCAAGCTTCTCTTCTGTGTCTGCTACCAGTACAGTATCATCCGCAAACAACAACTGATTTACCTCCCATTCATGATCATTCTCGTCTACCAGTTTTAGTCCTCGTCCAAGCACTCGATCATTCACCTCTCTCACCACTCCATCAACATACAAGTTAAACAACCACGGCGACATCACACATCCCTGTCTCAGCCCACTCTCACCGGAAACCAATCGCTCACTTCATTTCCTATTCTAACACATGCTTTACTACCTTTGTAGAAACTTTTCACTGCTTGCAACAACCTTCCACCAACTCCATATAACCTCATCACATTCCACATTGCTTCCCTATCAACTCTATCATATGCTTTCTCCAGATCCATAAACGCAACATACACCTCCTTACCTTTTGCTAAATATTTCTCGCATATCTGCCTAACTGTAAAAATCTGATTCATACAACCCCTACCTCTTCTAAAACCCCCCTGTACTTCCCAGATTGCATTCTCTGTTTTATCCTTAATCCTATTAATCAGTACTCTACCATACACTTTTCCAACTACACTCAACAAACTAATACCTCTTGAATCACAACACTCATGCACATCTCCCTTACCCTTATATAGTGGTACAATACATGCACAGACCCAATCTACTGGTACCATTGACAACACAAAAACACACATTAAACAATCTCACCAACCATTCAATTACAGTCACACCCCCCTTCCTTCAACATCTCAGCTTTCACACCATCCATACCAGATGCTTTTCCTACTCTCGTTTCATCTAGTGCTCTCCTCACTTCCTCTATTGTAATCTCTCTCTCATTCTCATCTCCCATCACTGGCACCTCAACACCTGGAACAGCAATTATCTCTGCCTCCCTATCATCCTCAACATTCAGCAAACTTTCAAAATATTCCGCCCACCTTTTCCTTGCCTCCTCTCCTTTTAACAACCTTCCGTTTCCATCTTTCACTGTCTCTTCAATTCTTGTGCCGGCCTTTCTATATATATATATATATATATATATATATATATATATATATATATATATATATATATATATATATATATATATATATTCATAGATATTCATTTATTTATTTATCTAATTATAAAACGTTTTACTTCTGAACAGATCGTTTCCACCAAACAGAATGTTCTGACTTCATGAGGATTTTGATCTGACCTTAACCTAATCATTTAAAGAACTAATAATGATTATTAAAAACCTTCATGAGGATAAAAAAAAACGCTAAAAATGTAAACAAAACAATATGATCAGATCTACAAAAAATAAATAAATAAATAAATAAATGGCAAATTGCTTTTCAGCTCAAATTTTCGCAGCATTTTTTTTCACAATTCAAAAAAATGCTTAAGAACGTTATCGAAAAGACTAAGCTCATTACCATTAGCATATCGTTCGTCATGAAACATTATATGTATTTTTTTCTTAATTTACTAAAATGTAATATCAAGAAACTACGAGCCTTTGAAATAAATTCCCACATGCTAAAAACAGCAACTGTAGTCCTCATCTGTAATTATTCATACAGTAATGTCAAATGATCTCTCTCTCTCTCTCTCTCTCTCTCTCTCTCTCTCTCTCTCTCTCTCTCTCTCTCTCTCTCTCTCTACTACTACTACTACTACTACTACTACATTGTACTATAATAGATTGAGGATGTGAGGAGTATGAGGAATAGAGGAAAGGGAGAGGAGAGGGATAAGGAGAAGACTGCAACTCTCTCTCTCTCTCTCTCTCTCTCTCTCTCTCTCTCTCTCTCTCTCTCTCTCTCTCTCTCTCTACTACTACTACTACTACTACATTTTACAATAATAGGTTAAGGATGTGAGGAGTATGAGGGGTAGAGGAAAGGGAGAGGAGAGGGATAAGGAGAAGACTGCAACTCTCTCTCTCTCTCTCTCTCTCTCTCTCTCTCTCTCTCTCTCTCTCTCTCTCTCTCTCTCTCTCTCTCTCTCTCTCTCTACTACTACTACTACTACTACTACTACTACTACTACTACATTTTACTATGATAGATTGAGGATGTGAGAGTATGAGGAGTAGAGGAAAGGGAGAGGAGAGGGATAAGGAGAAGGCTGCAAGGAAAGGGGAGGGGGGGGGGAGAAGCCGAAGGATTTGAAGGATGAGGACGATGGGTTTAACTTCCATCACAGACGCGATTACGCAAAGAAGTCCTTCCAGGAGGTCAGACGTTCATTGCCGATGCATTTCGAGAGAAGACGTTGGGGCGGAGAGAGAGAGAGAGAGAGAGAGAGAGAGAGAGAGAGAGAGAGAGAGAGAGAGAGAGAGAGAGAGAGAGAGAGAGAGGGGGGGGGGAGGGGGGATCTGAAATCTTGGATTTGCATCTCATTACATCGCTGGGGGTTTAGACCCGACTCTTCGGCAAAGTTCATAATGGAAATGGGGTCGAAGAGATTATATCCAGGAGCAAAATCTGTGATTGAGTTCTCGTTTGATCCAATATCATTATTATTATTATTATTATTATTATTATTATTATTACTTGCTAAGCTAAGCCCTATAGTCCATTTCTTTTAGCGAGTCATATTTGCACCGACTCGCAGCGGTGCCCTTTTAGCTCGGAAATGTTTCCGGATCGCTGATTGGTTGGACAAGATAATTCTAACCAATCAGCGATCAGGAAACTTTTCCCAGCTAAAAGGGCACCGCCGCGAGTCGGTGCAAATATGCATCGCTAAAAGAAATGGACTATAGTTGGAGAAGGAAGATGCTATAAGCCCAGGGGCCCAAACAGGGAAAATAGCCCAGTGAGAAAAGGAAACAAGGAAAAATAAAATATTTTAAGACCAATAACGTATAAATGTTTCGTATATAAACTGGAAAATTTAACAAAACAGGAGAAAGAGAAATGAGATAGAATAGTGTAGGTTTAAGTTTAGTCTGTCATTTCATGAATTTTTATTCAATTGTTTTTTGTGGATTATTATCAATACTATTATTGCTGTTGCTTAACGTGAGCCCACACATTTAATGAATGGATATAATATTTATTACATATTTGCATATAATTCAATGGGTTTATGGGCCTTTAGTAGCAAACCGCCATGGCATTAAGCAAGCTCCAGTAAGATTTTCTTCAATGAATTGGTTAATGAGTTACTTGTTAAATTAATTGATTTTAAGTTATTGGTCATTTTTGTGTGTAAAGGACACACTAAAAAGACCAATAAGTTAATAAGCAAACTTTCAAAATTGGAAATTCTGTATATGTGAACGTGGAGAAAAATGCCAGTGAGTTTATATATATATATATATATATATATATATATATATGTATATATATATAATATATATATATATATACACACACACACATATATATATATATATATATATATATATGAGAATGAAATAAAGTTTATGTAAATAAATCAATAATCTGCAAATAAATATTCTCTCTCTCTCTCTCTCTCTCTCTCTCTCTCTCTCTCTCTCTCTCTCTCTCTCTCTCTCTCTCTCTCTCTCATATATATATATATATATATATATATATATATATATATATATATATATATATTTATATATATATATATATATATATTATAGATTAAAATAAAGTAAATGTAAATAAATCAATAATCTGCAAATAAATATTCTCACCCATAAAGAATTGTTAACCAATCAACCCTCCTTTCTCCTCGAGTATCAATGGGTTTCCACATCTATTAATTCTTTTGATCTGAAGACCACCAAGACGCTGGGTAAGTGAAAGTTTTATTCCAGGCACGTGAGCAGCAGCTTTCCAAGGTTTCTCTACAATAAACATTTGAGCAACGGCCGACAGACAGACGCGCAAAAAGGATCACAAAAAAGTTAATTCTATTTAAAGTTTTATGTCTGCAAACATTGCGGAATTTCAGACGCTTTGTCCGCAACCGCTACGGCCGCTGATAATCATGATTTTAAGTGTTGAAAATTGCAATAAAAATAGACTGATTTTAATTTGACTTGAAAACAACATCTGTGTTCTTAAGCCCCATTGAAAATCAATTCATTTATCAAAAGCTGGTAATCATGATTTGAAGTGTTGATAAATGTAATAAAAATACTCTGATTTTAATTTGGCTGGAGAACAAAATCTGTGTTCTTAAGCCCCATTGAAAATCAATTCATTTATCAAAAGCTGGTAATCATGATTTGAAGTGTTGACAAATGTAATAAAAATACTCTGATTTTAATTTGGCTGGAGAACAAAATCTGTGTTCTTAAGCCCCATTGAAAATCAATTCATTTATCAAAAGCTGGTAATCATGATTTGAAGTGTTGATAAATGTAATAAAAATACTCTGATTTTAATTTGGCTGGAGAACAAAATCTGTGTTCTTAAGCCCCATTGAAAATCAATTCATTTATCAAAAGCTGGTAATAATGATTTGAAGTGTTGAAAAATGTAATAAAAATACTGATTTTAATTTGGCTTGAGAACATGTGTTCTTAAGCCTCATTAAAAATCAATTCATTTATCAAAAGCTAATAATCATGATTTGAAGTGTTGAAAAATGTAATAAAAATACTTTAATTTACTCACACATGTTGTTCTTAAGCGCCACTGAAAATCAATTCATTTATCAAAAACCTTATTAACAAATTCATTAATGAAAATGTTACTAGAATCTTAATTTGACAGCCCTGCGGTCTATCGACCTGAAGCTACCAATGGATAAAATATTATATCAGTAGTGGGTTATCTTACGACACATGCTTTTTAAACTTACTAGAAAATAATAAACAGCTCTACCGAACAACTTTTATCCTTGGATAATATTGGACTAGGCCAGTTCCCTCAAGGGGGTAGCGACTCCAGGGTAACATGTACCCGATCCCAGGGTAAAATTCGCCCATGATGCCTGCTGCCTATCCCATATATATAACAACCAATAAATAGCTGAAGTACCACCACCATGATCACTATCCTTGTTTATTTTTGAAGGATCTCCTTTCGGCCTTCATTTGGTTCAATAAGTCTTGAATTTTGTTTGAACAATTTGCACTACGGTTCCATAAATGAAATTTCGTTTCTTGTAAGTTATGTTTTATGTTCGTTGGCAACTAATCGAATAGCACAGAATGACTTATATTCATTTTTTTTCTTATCTTCACCTCCAAAATCTATATTTTCCCAGCAAGGACATAACAGTTTCTGATTTCAAAATCCCATTACATATTTTGGTCGAACCAGCTAAAAATCCTAATTGTTGGTCTTACTGGACAAATATGTCAAGAAAATTTCATGCATAAGGCAAATTAGGACGCCAATGGATTTATCAATATATTACGGCGAGTGATGTCAAAATTAAGTTTCCAATATTTTCTTTTTCATGAAAATCTTTCTATACCGATTTCATTAAGAGACGCTTCATCATTAAGGGTCAATTTCAACTTCGACATGTAAGAATAGTGAAGATGACATTGTTCAAAATAAAGGCAGTAAGAATTCTTGCTTCAATTAATAAAGTCGCCCGAAACGACAATATTCATTGCCATTAAAGTCGTATTATTGTTATTATTATTACTAGCCAACAACCCTAGGTGGAAAAACAAGATGCTATAAGCCTAAAGGCTCCAGCAGGAAAAAACAGCCCAGTGATGAAAGGGAATAAGGATATAAACAAACGATGAGAAAAAATTATCAATAAATTATTCTGAAAACAGTAACACCGTCAAAACAGATATGTCATATTTAAACTATAAAAAGACCTATGTCAGCCTTTTCAATATAAAAACATTTGCTGCAAGTTCTACTGATTCAACTGCCCGATTATGAAGATCATTCCAGAACTTGGTCACAGCTGGAATAAAACTTCTAGAATACTATGTAGTATTGAGCCTCATGATGGAGAAGGCCTGACTGTTAGAATTAACTGTATTATTATCATTATTATTATTACTATCCAAGCTACAACCCTAGTTGGAAAAGCAAGATGCTATAAGCCCAGGGGCTCCAATAGGGAAAAATAGCCCAGTGAGGAAAGGAAACAAGGAAATAAATAAATGAAGAGAACAAATTAACAATAAATCATTCTAAAAAAAGGAACAACGTCAAAACAGATATGTCCTAATATATAATATAATATATATGTCATAATATATAATGCCTAGTATAACGAAGTCGTGCAAGACGCATGCAGGAACACGTGCTTTCATATAATACCATTAATGAAATAATCAGTATTGCCAGTTTAGAATGAGAGAATTGGGCCATATTTTATTGAAAAGTTTAAATAATGAAACGGTCGCTAAACAACATCCTGACTGAACCTCAAGTACTGTACAGTCACTCATATAAGTTGATGGATGTCCGGGTGTTTAAGAGAGATTTCCATGTCACCCCCTTTCTGGACGACAGGTGTCTGGGAGTGCGAAAATGGTCAACTGTATAGTTGAATATTTGACCGGTCTCGCGCTCCCACACACCTGTCGTCCAGAAAGGTGTGGAGTATAATCTCTCTCAAAACACCCTGACATCCATAAACTTATATGAGTGACTGTACATAATAAACAGAACAAGGGGGATGGTGTTAAAATAAGCAGAGTGACGGGATCTAGAACATTTTGAAATGCACAAGATGTGTTTAATTAACATTGGCAAATGAAGCATGGAAGTTGAAACATAAATGAACTTAAATCATATATTACTTCTCTTGTCATTTATGAATTCATTTCCTCACAGGACTATTTTTCCCTGATGGAGCCCTTGGTTTTATACCATCCTGTTTTTCAACTTATTGGTAGATTAAATAATAATAATAATAATAATAATAATAATAATAATATGGTAAATGGGTATCAAATAAATAAATGGTGAATGATGAAGTAAAGTAAGTCGAATACAGACGGTGAAAACTAGGATTGTGGTGGCCGATGCGGTAACGTCCCTGGTTGG
>NC_090763.1:47220742-47228242 GCF_036898095.1 Palaemon carinicauda
TGTAATTATAATGTAAATATTGTGATAGATGTAATTTAACTTTTTAATAAAAAGATGAAAAAAAAAAGGCCAAGATCGAGAGAATATCTCTGGATCTTGCTATAGGCTGTGAGTAAAGGGGTCTCGCTCGATTTCTTCACAGTTTTATGCTGTTGTTCCAGAAAATTTGACTGTTTTGTAATCCAGGCTATTCCCTTTTATATGCGGTGTGCCAAACTGCAAAGGACATTAACGAACTGGACCGAAAGTGAGTGTTTTTCTTTCCAAATGCGTGTGAAGAAAAAGCCTAGTTATTGCACGCCATTAAAAGAGCCCGATATATTTCTAACAATAACAGTAGGGGAGTAATATATTTATTGTTGTAATTATAGTTGCATTATATTGTGCATGTGGTATTGGGCACAATTACGAAAAGATTACTAAACTGTTTACAAAATCACTTTGGTATTCACACACTTTTTTTCCCTGGCTAATTACTCCTTCATTCTCTTTGATTTCCTCTTTCAATTCTTGCTTCCTCATTCTTCGGTTGCTGCCTCTCTCTCTCTCTCTCTCTCTCTCTCTCTCTCTCTCTCTCTCTCTCTCTCTCTCTCTCTCTCTCTCTCTCTCTCTCACTTATGAAAATGCGTTTTGCACTTTAACATTGCATTTAAACACTTTTCAGATGTGCCTGCTACACTTCAGATCCAATTATATTGAATCCGAGACATCCTTCTTTTGATAAGACCCATAGCTAAGAGAACTGCAAACAATAATAGTGTAAAAATAAAAATAAATCGTCAAAAATTTCAAGTGAAGAAAATGTACAGCAAGATCATCTGATTTGGCAGCGATTATTATTATTATCATTACTTGCTAAGCTACAACCCTAATTGGAAAAGCAGGATGCTATAAGCCCAGGGGCTCCAACAGGGAAAATAGCCCAGTGAGGAAATGAAACAAGGAAAATCAACTACTTTAAGAACAGTAACATTAAAATAAATATTTCCTATATAAACTATAAAAAAATCAACAAAACAAGAGGAAGAGAAAAAAGATAGAATAGTATGCCCGAGTGTACCCTCAAACAAGAGAACTCTAACCCAAGACAGTGGAAGGCCATGGTACAGAGGCTATGGCACTACCAGAGACTAGAGAACAATGGTTTGATTTTGGAGTGTCCTTCTCCTAGAAGAGTTGCTTACCACAGCTAAAGAGTCTCTTCTAACCTTACCAAGATGAAAGTAGCCATTGGAAAATTACAGTGCAGTAGTTAACCCCTTGGGTGAAGAAAAATTGTTTGGTAATCTCAGTGTTGTCAGATGTATAAAGGCGGAGGAGAATCTGTAAGGAAAAGGCCAGACTATTCGATGTATGTGTATTAAAACAATTTTTGCTTTATCATTGTTATATAACAAAAGAAATATGGAGGAATAATTCGGTTTATGATAAGTTTTTCATCTATCTCACAATATGCAACCCACACGATCAAACAAGATTATAACGATGCTTTTAAAATTTACTCAGAATTTTTTCTTCAAATATTGGTAGCATAAATTTTCTTCAAATAGACAAGTATGCACGCTATTGTATCTTATTTCTCTTCTTGTTATTTTTTGAAGTTTTAATAGTTTATATATGAAATATCTAATTTAATATTGTAACTGTACTTGAAATATTCTATTGTGATTGATTATTAGGCCTACTTCTCCTGTAGTTTATTTATTTCCTTGTTTCCTGTCCTCACTGAGCTATTTTTTTCCTGTTGAAGCCATTGGGCTTACAACATCCTGCTTTTCCAACTAGTATTGTAGCTTAGCTTGTAATAATAATAATCACGTAGGCCCATCTTCTAGCTTTTACTTTTTATTTATCTGTTTTGACGCTGTTACTGTTTTTAGAATAATATATTGATAATTTATTCTCATCATTTATTTATTTCCTTTCCTCACTGGGTTATTTTTCCCTGTTGGAGCCCTTGGGCTTGTAGCATCTTGCTTTTCCAACTAGGGTTGTAGCTTGGCTAGTAATAATAATAATAGTACTCAATGCACCTAAAATGGGCCAATGAGGGTTTCCCTTACTAATGTTATGTCTTTTTCCAATCCCGCTCTACTTCCTTACCTTATCTTAGTCTTTCTTTCTCTTTCTCTCTTATTCTGAATAAATTAGTGTATTTCCAAAAAATGTATCAGAAGTTACTCTTTCGTTCCACACTACCATCAAAATAAAATTCAAGTTGTAATTGCTATAGCAATGGATTCTCCTGGAAAGCGGGCTCCCTCATCCTCGCATATCAAACGTTGTAGCTATACACAGTGAGACTGGCAATGGACCGTTCCCGTTTCAAGCTGGCCATATGGTCCACCTTCATGGTCAAGCTAAGATATCTACAATGTGCAAATGTTCTTCTTAGAGGAAAAGGCAAACAGAGAGGATACAATATAATTTGGAAATACACCAATTTACATAGAAATAGGGAGAAAAACCGAGCAAGGGGGAGAGGTTAGTGAGCAGGCCGGATATGTGTATCAATGAGGGAATCAGTTTCAAACAATATACCTTCCCCATCGATTCACAACCGAACTTCAGGAGAGATGAGGACCACGTTGGGAGACATACTATGGAGATGGAAGTTCAAGGAAGAAGAGGGAGACCAAGACAGAGATGGAGGGACTGTGTGAGAGGAGACTTGCAGGAGAAGGGAACTGAGGAGACAGAAGATGGAAACAGCTCATCCACAACGGCGACCCCATATAAAAATGGGAACCAGCTGGGAAGAAGATAAAATATTCTTAAAGATGCGTTATAAATAGGAAAAAAAATCAGTCTAAAGTGCAAGATTATTGAACTATGATTAAAAATTTTGTTTTAACTACTGAATCGATGGTCTGATTATTGAGCTTTCTCTAAAATAAAACGTACTACGAACCTAAAGGATGATCTATTTGAAACGTCATGTCTGGCAATCAAGCTCGATAGTGTCTGCAACTCACCATCCTTGTAAGTAATGGATAGGAGGTTTGGGGGAGCCTATAGGCCTACCTGATGAGTCATCAGCAGCCATTGCCTATCTCTCGCTGTTCCTAGGCGTTAAGGTCATTCTCTGGGACCTCGTCGTGTCCCTTGGCTCTGCCATTCATGAGCTACCTATAAGATTAAAATCGCTGGGATCCAAGTACTGTATATATTTTTTTCTCTAAATGATGCATGATTGATTACTCATTGTGTGTGTGTGTGTGTGTGTGTGTGTATTTTTCAACATGAGTCTACAATCATCCACGAATAAGTAATAACTGGCAGTGACCAAAGTATAGTTTTTTTCTAAAAAAAGTCACCCATGTAAAGGAATATATATATATATATATATATATATATATATATATATATATATATATATATATATATATATATATATATATATATATATGCATATGTGTATGTGTGTGTGTGTGTAGGAGCATACTGCCTCGTATTGTTACCCCTTCATAAGAACATACCTTTTTTTACATACGGTTAACTTTTTTCTTTTATTAGAAAAATATACATTCTTTTGTACATATCTCAATCATTATACTTGCACTAATTTTACGTTCACAAAATACATAATAAGCTGGTACCAAGTATTAAACATAAAAGACATTAATCTACATTTTATTTTAATAGTAACTTACCGTAGACGCTTTCGACAGATTTTATTAGGCAGATTTCTTGTATGTTTTTTCAAATATTCACTTTGTGTTGCAACTGACGTGTCTGACAATATTACTTATGGCTTCTTGATACAATTAAAGGTACGAAAGTGACCTTTGTCATGTCGTTTGCAGAGCCTTTTGTGAGGTAATATTAATTAATCTGAAAGCTAGGCCTATGGGACATGCCTGTTTCCTATAGATTTAGCTATAGCATCTGCTTTGAAAGGGCTAGGCTAGTTGTGAAAATGGTAGCTACTAGTACATTTATGATAATTACTTAAATATGTAACATAATTATAAGTTAAGAACGTTTGTACAATAAAAGTTATTGCATATTATATATTTATAGATTTAATTTGTATTGAGCTGATTTATAACTATGTAAAACAATGTAGTTCATATCAGTATTTTGTAAAGAATAATTACGTATATAATGTAAATTACTAAGATGTAATTGTATTTTTATAATAAAAGATAAAAAAAAAGTTTTCCATAGAATAACTTAAGTCATCATTCCTAAGATACGCTATGTAATATAGGTCTCACAGAACATGCTAACGATGATATTCAATGAGCCTTGCTAAATCTGCTACATTATCGGTAGCTTTTGGAAACAGTTTAACTAACTTTGAATCAAGAACTAGTAGAGAATTTGAGCCAAATAGCTCAGCACTGGTGTCAAGGAAGTTATTAAACCCTTAGGTGCAACTAAAAGGAAGAAAATGAAATTAAGGTAAAACTATGTCGGGCATAAATATGGCAAACCTCAGAAGACAAGCGAGAACGTTAGTAAATTACTCAAAACGATCAAAGAAATATATTTGAAAGAATATATGAACAAAATTCCTGAGCAGAGTTAGGCTAACATGTGCTAACGAAAATGTGTAAGTTCCCACAACTTACACATTTTCGTTAGCACGATAGCCTAACCTTACTAAGGAATTTTGTTCATATATTCTTTCAAAAAATACTTGTTACGTTTTCAATAGCGGTGACATATTTTTAGACAACTTTATCAAATATCAAATGAAACAAAATCTATGAAACCTAGACTGGGCATGCGCAGATCGTTAGCACATGTTAGCCTAAACTTGCTCAGGAATTTTGTTCATATATTCATTCAAAAAATACTAGTTACGTTTTCAATAGCGGTAACGCATTTTTAGACAACTTTGTCAAATATCAAAATAAAACAAAATATACGAAATCTAGACTGGGCATGCGCAGATCGTTAGCACATGTTAGCCTAACCTTGCTCAGGAATTTTGTTCATATGTTCTTTTAAAAAAATACTTGTTACGTTTTCAATAGCGGTAACGCATTTTTTTAGACAACTTTGTCAAATTTTTAGACAACTTTATCAAATATCCCATAAAACAAAATATATGAAATCTAGACTGGGCATGCGCAGACATCACTTGTTGCTAAACTTCAGTCCCCGCAGCAAGTTAAAGCGGTTCTTGCGTTCGTTCTAAACTTCCAACTTGTGAAAACTAACCACTGAAACCTACCTGATAGTTTCTTTAAACTCTGTTTTCCATTTGTAGATCGATATGTCGAAAAAACGCGGATAAAATCCTGTGCACAAACACGAGAGTTTTCGATCGCACCAAGGTTCATATGAAACTAACAAGGATCACATCTCCTCCGTCCTCCCCCTGGGCCGGCTCTCCACTCCACCGGGCAGTCCAGGGCTGCCAATGGGAATTATCAGAAAAAACCATAATAACGGTTCAAAAAAACCCAGATTGAATGGAAAAAACCCAGATTGAATGGAAAAAACCCAGATTGAATGGAAAAAACCCAGAATAACGGTTCAAAAAAACCCAGATTGAATGGAAAAAAACCAGAATAACGGTTCAAAAAAACCCAGATTGAATGGAAAAAACCCAGATTGAATGGAAAAAACCCAGATTGAATGGAAAAAACCCAGATGTTGATTAGCGTGTCTGTTAAAGTGTCTACACAGCAGAATACGCTAATCTCCACCATCAAATTCATATCTTGTAAGTATTAAACAAACTGTTATTTTTCAAGATGAGTTACAGCTAAAGTAAGGATTGTGTGTAATTACTGTTTCCACGTAGAAATGGAGAAATACTGTAGTTAGGGACAAGGGATAGTAGCATAGGTAGTAGGATGGCTATGGGTAGGCTTGCAACTATGCATAGGAGGAAGACGAACCAGAACCAACGTTTGGAGGTGATTTCAACACGTGGAAAGAGATGGAGGACACACACACACACACACACACACACATATATATATATATATATATATATATATATATATATATATATATATATATATATATATATATGTATTAATTTTGAAATGTTCGAACCGAGATGCTTTCTTACCTCTATAAAATGCTCATCGAAGCAGAGGCGTTGAAACGGATCTGACTACTCGGGATGTAGGTAAATTGTGCAATATTCGTGTATTGAAGTTGGGGTCGACATACTGACATACTGGTAATGCACTTTCTGTGGAAGTGTATAATTATGAAGTTATGAACACCAATAATAAACCTCTCTCCCTCGTGGAAGCATTTGTTTTTCAAGTTTCGAGACCGAATTTAACGCCACCAAGGATAGAATTAGACTGTCTCGAACCTCTTTGATATGACCTGGATTATCTTATGTTACGAGTTCAAACACACACACATACACACACACTTTGTGTTGCAAGTGACGTGTCTGACAACGTCACTTCTGGTTTCTTAATACAATTAAAGGTACGAAAGTGACGTTTATCACAGTCGTTTGCAGAGCCTTGACTGAAGTAATATTCATCAATTAATCTGAACGCTAGGCCTATGGGACATACCTTGCTTCCTATAGTAGCTATAGCATCTGCTTTGAAAGGCCTAGGCTAGTTGTGAAAATGGTAGCTACTAGTACATTTATGATAATTACTTAAATATGTAACATAATTATAAGTTAAGAACGTTTGTACAATAAAAGTTATTGTTATTTCATATTATATATTTATTAATTGATTTAATTTGTATTGAGCTGATTTATAACTATGTAAAACAATGTAGTTCATTTCAGTATTTTGTAAAGAATAATTACGTATATAATGTAAATTGCTAAGATGTAATTGTATTTTTATAATAAAAGATGAAAAAAAAGTTTTCGATAAAATAATTTAAGTCATCATTCCTACGATACGCTACGTAATACAGATCTCAGGGAACATGCTAACTACGATATTCAATGAGCCTTACTAAGTCTGCTACATTATTGGCAGCTTTTGAAAACAGTTTTAACAAATTTTGAATCAAGAACGTGGAGAGAATTTAAGCCAAGTAGCTCAGTACTGGTGTCAAGGAAGTCATTTAACTCTTAGGTGCAACTAAAAGAAAGTCCATGAAATAAAGGTAAAATTAGGTCGGGCATAAATATGGCAAACTTCAGAAGACAAGCGAGAACGTTAGTAAATTACTCAAAACGATCAAAGAAATATATTTGAAAGAATATATGAACAAAATTCCTGAGCAAAGTTAGGCTAACATGTGCTAACGAAAATGTGCTAGTTCCCACAACTTACACATTTTCGTTAGCACACATTAGCCTAACCTTGCTAAGGAATTTTGTTCATATGTTCTTTTAAAAAAAATACTTGTTACGTTTTAAAATAGCGGTAACATATTTTTAGGCAACATTGTCAAATATCAAATAAAACGAAATATATGAAATCTAGACTGGGCATGCGCAGATCGTTAGCACATGTTAGCCTAACCTTGCTCAGGAAATTTGTTCATATATTCTTTCAAAAACATACTTGTTACGTTTTCAATAGCGGTAACATTTTTTTTAGA
>NC_090763.1:47239007-47241507 GCF_036898095.1 Palaemon carinicauda
AACTTAAGAATTGTTCTTAATCATTTAGATTGGGAAAATGTATGAATTAATATTAATGGGGGATACCTTAACAACTTAAGAATTGTTTTTAATAATTTAGATTGGGAAAATGTATGAACTAATATTAATGGGGGATACCTTAACAACTTAAGAATTGTTTTTAATAATTTAGATTGGGAAAATGTATGAATTAATATTAATGGGGGATACCTTAACAACTTAAGAATTGTTTTTAATAATTTAGATTGGGAAAATGTATGAATTAATATTAATGGGGGATACCTTAACAACTTAAGAATTGTTTTTAATAATTTAGATTGGGAAAATGTATGAATTAATATTAATGGGGGATACCTCGACGACTTAAGAAATGTTCTTAATAATTTAGATTGGGAAAATGTATGAAATTAGTATTAATGGGGGATACCTCAACAACTTAAGAATTGTTTTTAATAATTTAGATTGGGAAAATGTATGAATTAATATTAATGGGGATACCTTAACAACTTAATGATTGTTTTTAATAATTTAGATTGGGAAAATATGGGGTTTAATATTAATGGGGGATACCTTAACAACTTAAGAATTGTTTTTGATAATTTAGATTGGGAAAATGTATGAATTGATATTGATAGGGGATACCTCAACAACTTAAGAATTGTTTTTAATAATTTAGATTGGGAAAATGTAGGAATTAATATTAATGGGGGATACCTTTACAACTTAAGAATTGTTTTTAAGAATTTAAATTGGGAAAATGTAGGAATTAATATTAATGGGGGATACCTTAACAGCTTAAGAATTGTTTTTAATAATTTAGATTGGGAAAATGTAGGAATTAATATTAATGGGGGGGACACCTTAACAACTTAAGAATTGTTTTTTAATAATTTAGATTAGGAAAATGTATGAATTAATATTAGTGGGGGATACCTTAACAACTTAAGAATTGTCTTTAATAATTTAGATTGGGAAAATGTATGAATTAATGTTAATGGGGGATACCTTAACAACTTGAAAATTGTTTTTAATAATTTAGATTGGGAAAATGTACGAATTACTATTAATGGGGGATACCTTAACAACTTAAGAATTGTTTTTAATAATTGATTGGGAAAATGTATGAATTAATATTAATGGGGGATACCTTAACAACTTAAGAATTGTTTTTAATAATTTAGATTGGGAAAATGTATGAATTAATATTAATGGGGGATACCTTAACAACTTAAGAATTGTTTTTAATAATTTAGATTGGGAAAATGTATGGGTATTAATGGGGGATACCATAACAACTTAAGAATTGTTTTTTAATTATTTAGATTGGGAAAATGTAGGAATTAATATTAATGGGGGATACCTTAACAACTTAAGAATTGTTCTTAATAATTTAGATTGGGAAAATGTAGGAATTAATATTAATGGGGGATACCTTAACAACTTAAGAATTGTTTTTAATAAATTAGATTTGTAAAATGTATGAATTAATATTAATGGGGGATACCTTAACAACTTAAGAATTGTTTTTAATAATTTAGATTGGGAAAATGTATGAAATAATATTATTGGGGATACCATAACAATTTAAGATTTGGAGATGAAACAGTTATGTTTAGTGAATCATGGGAAGAATTACAAGAGATGAAAGAAGATTTGAATAGAGAAAGCAGATATGTGGGACTGAAAATGAATATGAGTAAAGCTAAAATAATGTTCAATGAAAATGGAGATGGACAACAAAGAGAAGTTGTGGACGAACCTCTAAGAGATTGATAATTTACTCACGGTACTTTCCTTCTTTGATTTTATTAGGCAAAAACCTTCATAGTTAATATTTACCATATTAAGTTTTCACTATCCTGAAATATTAAGTTATGACATTACATTTTAGCCTAGAAAAAGATTTTTTAAATAGCATGGCTCTCAGACAAAAATGTTGGAAAGCTGTTCAACAGAGAATTGAAAATAAAAACAAAGGAAAAATTTTAATAAAAGTCATCGTTCTTTGTTTACTAACGTGTCCTGGGTTTGATGCTGCATATGTTTTTTTTTTTATCTTTTTATTAAAAAGTTAAATTACATATTCTTTACAATCACAATATTTACAGTATAATCACATTTAATTGCATTTCTTTATAAACAAATCCATCTAATTTAACAATTTACAACATCACACATCTTGATTTTAATTTTTTAGTCACTCAAAAACAATAATTTATATACTTTTTGGTGAACATTTTATGCTGGATATTGGTTTAAGATTAATTTTAATTTTAATGTCAACCTATCGCAAGAATTTTTTTCTCCAGTGTTGTTTTAAGCTATGAAGGTGATAGCAGATCCAGCATTTCATTTATTTTCTAGGTAATTTTTAGGTTGCATTATAAATGTGTAAGTTTTGCCTTTATTCAGGCACCTGAGTTTGGTTAAAACGAGAGAGAGAGAGAGAGAGAGAGAGAGAGAGAGAGAGATAGAGAGAGAGAGAGAGAGAGAGAGAGAG
>NC_090763.1:47251507-47256507 GCF_036898095.1 Palaemon carinicauda
AGAGAGAGAGAGAGAGAGAGAGAGAGAGAGAGAGAGAGAGAGAGAGAGAGAGAGAGAGAGAGAGAGAGGGGGGGGGAGCAAACTATGTTGGTTATGCATTGCTCGTTGAATATTTTAAGCATCTTTTTTTCTTTGTTTTTAATTTGCACTCAGAAGTTATCAGAATATATAGAAGCTTGAGAGAGAGAGAGAGAGAGAGAGAGAGAGAGAGAGAGAGAGAGAGAGAGAGAGAGAGAGCAAAATATATTTGTTATTTATTCCTTGTTGAATATTTTAAGCATCTTTTTGTCCTTGTTTTTAATTTGCACTCAGAAGTTATCAAAATATATAGAAGCCAGGTGAGTGTAATAATGAATTCTTCTCAGTGGTACTCTACTTACTTACTTACTTTGATGGCTGCTTTTCCGGTCCCATACAGCAGGGAACCCCACTCTCTACAGGACCTCCACTATCGTTTTACCTCGTTCGTTCAGAGTATTTAACATTTCATATCACATATTGTTCATTTACTGTTAAATCGCCACTGTCAAAAGACTCATGAAATAAGAAAGTATAGAATTTCTTTATTAATTTGATAGATGGTGTTAGAATTAGAAATGACGTTTACTGTTACATATATTTTTTTATCTGATATTTATTCATTGACTTTTCCTTGGAAATCTCCTTTTTGGATTCTTTATAAGACTTTTTTTTAACCGTTTGAATTTTATATCGGAGAGCAATGTAGCTTAATTTTTTTTTTTTAGTTTTTTTTTATTTATTTTTTTTTTTTTTGCTATAAATGGTTTTCTTTTTTTGCTATTAAATTTATTATTTGGCTATTAAATGTTTTTTTTTCTTTTTTGCTATTAATTTTTTTTTTTGCTATTAATTTTTTTTTTGCCATTAAATTTTTTTTTGCTATTAAAATTTTTTTTTTGCTATTAAATGTTTTTTTTTTTTATTTATTATTTTTTTTTTTTGCTACTTTTATGTTGTAGTTACTTTTGTTGTGACTAGCTAGCTACTTTATTTTACCACATTTATGCGGAGAATTTTAGACTTGTGTAAGTACCCTCGCGAAATAGGGTCGAGACTAGCATTTTGACATCCAGACACGATACATAATATTATACTACTTATAAAATGCCTTAATGAATATCTAGTCAGATTCAATCAAGATTTCCTAAAATGTGTTCTATTGAAATTTTGCAATTATGTAAACCATTTCGTCATATATGTATGCTTTTTATGCAGATATGCGATATATGTCATCCATTTGCGTATATAAATATAAATTTTCATGTAAACGTATTGTTTGAGGTTCACATTATTATTATTATTATTATTATTATTATTATTAAGCTACAACACTAGTTGGAAAAGCAGAATTCTACAAGCCCAGGGGGGTCCAACAGGGAAAATAGCCCAGTAAGGAAAGGAAACAAGGAAAAAATGAATATTCTAAGAATAATATTAAAATTAATATACTTCTGTATATGAAACTTTTCTTTTGGAACTTACCCTTAAACGTATTATTTGAGGTTTACAATATTATTATTATTATTATTATTATTATTATTATTATTATTAATTGCTAAGCTACAACCCTAGTTGGAAAAGCAGAATGCTATAAGCCCAGGGGGCTCCAACAGGGAAAATAGCCCAGTAAGGAAAGGAAACAGGGAAAAAATAAATATTTTAAGAATAATATTAAAATAAATATACTTCTGTATGTGAAAATTTTCTTTTGGAACTTACCCTTAAACGTATTGTTTGAGGTTTATAATATTATTATTATTATTATTATTATTATTATTATTATTATTATTAATTGCTAAGTTACAACCCTAGTTGGAAAAGCAGAATGCTATAAGCCCAGGGGGCTCCAACAGGGAAAATAGCCCAGTAAGGAAAGGAAACAGGGAAAAAATAAATATTTTAAGAATAATATTAAAATAAATATACTTCTGTATGTGAAAATTTTCTTTTGGAACTTACCCTTAAACGTATTGTTTGAGGTTTATAATATTATTATTATTATTATTATTATTATTATTATTATTAATTGCTAAGCTACAACCCTAGTTGGAAAAGCAGAATGCTATAAGCCCAGGGGCTCCAAGAGGGAAAATAGCCCAGTAAGGAAAGGAAACAAGGAAAAAATTAATATTTTAAGAATAATATTAAAATAAATATACTTCTGTATGTGAAAATTTTCTTTAGGAACTTACCCTTAAACGTATTGTTTGAGGTTTGCAATATTATTATTATTATTATTATTATTATTATTATTATTATTATTATTATTAATTGCTAAGCTACAACCCTAGTTGGAAAAGCAGAATGCTATAAGCCCAGGGGGTCCAACAGGGAAAATAGCCCAGAGCAATGTAGCTTAAATGTTTTTTTTTTTTTTTTTTTTTTTTTGCTACTTTTATGTTTTAGTTGCTTTTGTCGTCATTAACTAGCTACTTTATTTTACCACATAAATATTTTAAGAATAATTTTAATATTAATAATATTAATAATAATATTATTAAGAATAATATTAAAATAAATATACTTCTGTATGTGAAAATTTTCTTTTTTAACTTACCTTCGGTGCAGCAGAGGGACATCTGGGTAGCAAGTTGACTGACGTCCCTACCTCCCAAGTGGGATCGACTTAATGCACCCAAAGGCCAGTCAATAACGCTATTTTAAATCCTACACAATAGGATGGGTGAGGTCGTTTGTCCTGGAACGAGACTCGGGGAGGTCCTTCGCGCCCTTAGCAGTCCTGTTCCCCCTTTACTCCTTTCATGCTTAAAACATTGAACGGGGGGGAAAGGGGGAGGGAGGCAACTTCGAGAAACGAGGGGTTTGGGGGGGTGTTGGTAGCATCCTATCTCCCGTTCTTCTGAGATGCTGTTTCCTTTCCTCATAGTGCCTCCAATGCCTCCCGCTATCGGCCCCCCTTTTCCCCTTTCTCTCTCTCTCTCTCTCTCTCTCTCTCTCTCTCTCTCTCTCTCTCTCTCTCTCTGTCCTATACCGTCCGGCCCCATACTACTACTACTACTACGGCTTTAACGTCAAGGGTACGTTGTGTGTACTAGGAGACAGTTCGCGAGATTAGGGAAAGACAATGGAAATTCGTATTGCCTTAATGAATATCAGATTGATAGTTTCTCATTTTCATTTTTTTTTTGTCTCTTTCCCATCAAAGTTCATCATCATTCTCGTCTGGGGAAGTTCCCCATCGATGGCTGGAATCCGAGGGACGATCCCTCGCCGGAATGGAATTTCGCGAAAGGGACGTGTGCGAAAAGCAGATCCCATTGGAAGCTTCTATCAGCGTCTTGTGTGAGTGCGCTCGTGTGTGCTAGAGAGAGAGAGAGAGAGAGGGAGAGCGAGAGAGAGAGTGAGAGCGGGAGAGTGTGTGTGTTTGAGGAGAGAGCTAAGCTTATGTTGTCCTGTCTCTCGGAATATCCTAGTGCATTCCAGGAAGGGTTCATGCAATGCATTTTTGTTTGTTGCTTTCACAGACTGCCATGCTGAGGGCAAGGGGAAGTCACGTGACTTGGAATATGCACTAAGGGACTCCATACCCTCATTTTTGTATTTTTTTTTTCGGATTTTCGCTTTTATTTTTAGATTGAATTCTGTATTGATCAGGTTTCGATTTCTGGAATGCATGGCAAATAGCTTAGTAAATTAATTTATCATCTATTAATTTATTTATTTCATTATTTATTTTTATATTGGTTTATTCATATTTTGTGTATTTATTTACATCAATATATATAAGAAATAAGGTCAGACATGTGAATATAGTATTTATACATACATACACACATACATACATACATACATGCATACATACAATGACGTATGTCTGTGTATGTACGTGTTTTAACTTTTAAAACAATTATTATTATTATTATTATTATTATTATTATTATTATTATTATTAGCCAAGCTACAACCCTAGTTGGAAAGGCAAGATGCTATAAGCCCAAGGGCTCCAACAGGGAAAAATAGCCCAGTGAGAAAAGGAAATAAGGAAATAAATAAATGACGAGAATAAATTAACAATATATCATTCTAAAAACAGTAACAGCGTCAAAACAGATATGTCCTATATAAACTATTAACAACGACAAAAACAGAAATGTCATATATAAACAATAAAAAGACTCATGTCAGCCTGGTCAACATAATAACATTTGCTCCAACTTTGAACTTTTGAAGTTCAATAAATTCAATAAATTAAATTTGGCGTCGGTAATCAGTGTTACTACTTAATCAGATGACTTTGTAAATTGCAGATAAATTCAAAAGATTGGATTATATTTATGAATTTGGACCATAAACCTGGGTGCTGGGGCCTTTGAGGCCATTCGTGATCTTCCTCACACTGAGGGATCTGGGGGAACCCAAACATAAAATAAAGCAATAAGGAAAATAAGGAAATAAGGCAATTGCTTTCTTTATTTCTCTCCCTCCTCGCAAGTAAAGTCAAACTGCTCACTTTTTAAAGTTATTTTTTTATGGATTTTCATAGATTCTTAAGAGGAACTTCTAAGTTTTTTTTTCTTTTTTTCTTTCTTTCTTTTTTTTTTTTTTACTTCGGGGTCATTTTTGTAAATATTTATTTAGCAGCACAAGCATTTTGAAAGTTGGTTTCATTAACGTAATAATTAGATGTAAAACGATTCATAAACTCTCTCTCTCTCTCTCTCTCTCTCTCTCTCTCTCTCTCTCTCTCTCTCTCTCTCTCTCTCTCTCTCTCTCTCTCTCTCTCTGTTGATATAGCCCGTGGTAGCTAATTTTCTTTTTCCCAATGCAATTAATTGATGGGAGACCTCTACCCAATCTTGCTCTCTTTTTTGTGGGCGGGCGGTTGGGGGAAGCGGTGGGCGTGGCGTGGCAGAAGAATCCTTGTGTCCATGCTCGCATCTCAATGAAAATGCATTACAGTTTCCACCTTCCCCTCCCCCTTCCTAGCCCTGGAAGAGGGGGGGGAGGTGTTTTGGCTG
>NC_090763.1:47264007-47271507 GCF_036898095.1 Palaemon carinicauda
TGCTTGTTAATGTATTCTAACACCCGTCTAAATTAATGTTTGCATGATTAATGATAATAATAATAAGGGACAACAAGATCAGCACTACTATATAATTGTGACCAATTTAAGCCGAAAAGATCACTCAAAATCCCATTCCAGTCTGCTAGAGATTTCATGTAAATCTTGCTTGAGTGTGATACATCAGGGACAGGCTGGTCAGTCTTCATGATTTTATTAAACAAGAGGCTATAGCCTCTTGTTTAATAATTTCACGTAAGAACTAATCAAATCATTTATTCTTGCCAAAGTAAATATATACAGTTATTATATCAAACTATAAACCTTTTTTGTTTAAAAACCTCATTATGTACTGCATTTTTTTTTCTTAGGAAGTATTGCGCGACAAATTCCAACTAATATAAAATCCTCATGTTAGTTTTCTTGGCTCTAGGTTTCATAATGATATTATTCTTAGTCTTTTTATATATTGCACATTTACAGTAAAATTATATTTATCCTCATTTCACTTTGGATTTTTTTTTAAGAACAGATGATTAAAAAAGTAATATATAACAACTATAGTCCATTTCTTTTAGCGAGGCAGATTTGCACCGACTCGCAGCGGTGCCCTTTTAGCTCGCAAAAGTTTCCTGATCGCTGATTGGTTAGAATTATCCTGTCCAACCAATCAGCGATCAGGAAACTTTTCCGAGCTAAAAGGGTATCGCTGCGAGTCGGTGCAAATATGCCTCGCTAAAAGAAATTGACTATAGTTAGCCTTAGAAAGATATAATTTACTTTTCTTATGCTGTTACTTTTCTTGTTCGGAAATTCATGTTTGATTCCTTTATAGAAAATGGAAACTTATTCTATAAATACGGTGAAATGTAAAAAGAAAACGTGTCACATTTTCTATGCTCTTCGAGATGGTTTAATCAATGGTTTTACTTTGTTGTTTTATGTTCTAAAATCTGTCTACAGTAATAATACGTATGGAATGTTTATGGATAAAATTTAAAATCCTTTGTTCAAAACTTTCCATTTACTATTAACTATTAACTATTTACTATTAACCGCGAAATTAATATTCATATTGTAAATAATTTTTCTTCCTTATTTGTTGATAGTAACATTATATTCTGGGAAAATATCTCGCGGGTGTATTCATTTCACAAGAATGAGCACACAGAGAGAGAGAGAGAGAGAGAGAGAGAGAGAGAGAGAGAGAGAGAGAGAGATGTAGGTTATCTGTTAGTTGTGGATAACCGAATTTTATCATAATTGTATCTGGTCTTGAAATCAAGACCAGATAATATGCCAAACAGTATACTTATTCTACTTTGATTTATACAGTTAAGTATACGACAACAACAACAACAACAACAGCCGTTTCTAGAGAAAAGCAGTACCAAGGCCCCAGACATTACTGGGGTTTGGCCAGTTTTCATCACCACGCTGGCCACAGCGGATGGTGATGATCATGGTAGGAGACTAGTCTGATCGCTCACAGCAAAGCAACATGGTATGGCTGGATGAACTTGACTAGTAAAGCTCTGCTGATCATGTCGATACACAAGCTTTATCTCCACTTGGAAAGAGATGGCTAAGTATATTCGACACACTTTGTTGCTTATTCAACAAACAAACAAACTGAGGTCAAATGGCTGAGGCTTCAGATCCAGACGACAGCTACACACGACACAGCCTCTCTATCGAGAAACTAATATCCTAGCAATATTGCTACCCAGAAAGGCTGTTAGTTAAAGACCTGGAGCCTCCCTATCGAGCAACCAATATCCTAGCGATATTGCTACCCAGAAAATGTGTCTAAAGACTGTTAGTTATCGATCTGGAGCCTCTCTATCGAGAAACCAAGATCCTAGCGATATTGCTACCCATAAAATGGATCTAGAGGCTGTTAGTTACCGATCTGGAGCCTCTCTATCGAGAAACCATGATCCCAGCGATATTGCTACCCATAAAATGGATCTAGAGGCTGTTAGTTACCGATCTGGAGCCTCTCTATCGAGAAACCAAGATCCCAGCGATATTGCTACCCATAAAATGGATCTAGAGGCTGTTAGTTACCGATCTGGAGCCTCTCTATCGAGAAACCAAGATCCCAGCGATATTGCTACCCATAAAATGGATCTAGAGGCTGTTAGTTACCGATCTGGAGCCTCTCTATCGAAAAACCAATATCCCAGCGACATTGCTACCTAGTAAATGGGTCTAGAGGCTGTTAGTTACCGATCTGGAGCCTCTCCATCGAGAAACCAATATCCCAGCGACATTGCTACCCAGTAAATGGGTCTAGAGGCTGTTAGTTACCGATCTGGAGCCTCTCCATCGAGAAACCAATATCCCAGCGACATTGCTACCTAGTAAATGGGTCTAGAGGCTGTTAGTTACCGATCTGGAGCCTCTCCATCGAGAAACCAATATCCCAGCGACATTGCTACCCAGTAAATGGGTCTAGAGGCTGTTAGTTACCGATCTGGAGCCTCTATCGAGAAACCAATATCCTAGCGGTATTGCTACCCAGAAAATGGGTCTACAGGCTGTCAGTTACAGGTCTGGAGCCTCTCTACCGAGAATCCAATACCCCAGCGGTATTGCTACCCAGAAAATGGGTCTACAGGCTGTCAGTTACAGGTCTGGAGCCTCTCTACCGAGAAACCAATACCCCAGCGGTATTGCTACCCAGAAAATGGGTCTACAGGCTGTTAGTTACAGATCTGGAGCCTCTCTATCGAGAAACCAATATCCTAGTGATATTGCTACCCAGATAATGGGTCTAAAGGCTGTTAGTTACAGATCAGGAGCCTCTCTATCGAGAGACCAATATCCTAGCGATATTGCTACCCAGAAAATGGGTCTAAAGGCTGTTAGTTACAGGTCTGGAGCCTCTCTATCGAGAAACCAATATCCTAGCGATATTGCTACCCAGAAAATAGGTCTAAAGGCTGTTAGTTACAGATCTGGAGCCTCTCTATCGAGAAACCAATATCCCAGCGATATTGCTACCCAGAAAATGGGTCTAAAGGCTGTTAGTTTCAGATCTGGAGCCTCTCCATCGAGAAACCAATATCCCAGCGATATTGCTGCCCAGAAAATGGGTCTAAAGGCTGTTAGTTTCAGATCTGGAGCCTCTCCATCGAGAAACCAATATCCTAGCGATATTGCTACCCAGAAAATGGGTCTAAAGCCTGTTAGTTACAGATTTGGAGGCCGGTCTGAAATGCAGTAGTACCTGGGTCTAGTCACGCATGCATATTGGAATTTCCAATGGCAAAATAATCTTATATTTCTTTTTTTCATCTCCCAAATTATGTTTTTTAGTGTCAGCTACCGTGTATGCTTACGGAACGAGACAAATGGATATATTATATACTTTGTCATCATTACACGTAATAGAAGTAGGTTAGGTTAGGTTTTTAGTTGTTCAAGGAAATTTAAAATTTATTAGACATAGTTTTACCATTGGATAAAATTTTGTTTTTAAATTATCAATAGTATGTCTCTTTAAAACATACAATGGAAAATTAAATAAGCAACCATAAATACACAAAATAAAGAACGAGAGAGAGAGAGAGAGAGAGAGAGAGAGAGAGAGAGAGAGAGAGAGAGAGAGAGAGAGAGAGAGAGAGTTTATTTTTGCAGTGGTGCTAATTACAAGGTGAAGTATAGTACAATTAGCTAATATAACGCACTATTCTCCCAGCCATGAACATAATAATAACGACTCATTACAATGTTTGTCATGCAATCCATTAACTTTGCCTTGTCATCTATCAAAGAAATGCTCGGGGGCATGGTATACAATCAAGATAATGAAAGGAAAAGTGAATTTATATAGAAATATCTTTGAAATTATTTGAAAGCATATGGAAAAATTATTGATTTATTCTTTTCAACTTTTATATTATTATTATTATTATTATTATTATTATTATTATTATTATTATTATTATTATTATTATTATTATCTAAGCTACAACCCTAATCGGAAAAGCAGGATGCTATGAGACTAACGGCTTCAACAGGGAAAAATAGCTCAGCGATGAAACGAAATAAGGAAATAAATAGCCTACAAGAGAAGTAATGAATAATTAATGTAAAATATTTCAAGACAATTAATAACGTTAGATTAGATATGTCATATATAAACTATGAAGAGAAATTCATGTCAGTCCGTTCAACCCAAAAACCGTTTTATTATCGTTTATAAAACGAAATTGCGATGGAAGATTAAATTAACCTACGATAGTTATCGCCCTGAAAAGAAGGCTCTCTGGGAAGAAGGGAAATTTTACAAATCATATCATCCCAAATGAAGAAGGCTGTGAAGGGAAATTTTCCTATGGACGGAAAATAAAGAAAAAAAAAACCGTAGACAGTTTGTTTACCGTTTATAAAACGAAATTGCGATGGAAGTTTAAATTAACCTACGATAGTTATCGCCCTGAAAAGAAGGCTCACTGCAAAGAAGGGAAATCTCTCAAATCATATGATCCTGAATGAAGAAGGCTGTGAAGGGAACTTTCCTATGGACGAAAAAAAAACCGTAGACAGTTTTATTACCGTTTATAAAACGAAATTGCGATTGCAGCTTAAATTAACCTACGATAGTTATCGCCCTGAAAAGAAGGCTCACTGGGAAGAATGGAAATTTCTCAAATCATATCATCCCAAATGCGGAATGCTGTGTAGGGAAACTATCCTATGGACGAAAAAAAAAACCGTAGACAGTTTTATTATCGTTTATAAAACGAAATTGCGATGGCAGTTTAAATTAACCTACGATAGTTATCACCCTGAAAAGAAGGCTCACTGGGAAGAATGGAAATCTCTCAAATCATATCACACCAAATGAAGAAGGCTGTGAAGGGAAACTTTCCTATGGACGAAAAAAAAAAAACCGTAGACAGTTTTATTACCGTTTATAAAACGAAATTGCGATGGAAGTTTAAATTAACCTACGATAGTTATCGCCCTGAAAAGAAGGCTCACTGGGAAGAAGGGAAATCTCTCAAATTATATGATCCTGAATGAAGAAGGCTGTTAAGGGAAACTTTCCTATGGACGAAAAAGAAAAAAAAAAACCGTAGACAGTTTGTTTACCGTTTATAAAACGAAATTGCGATGGAAGTTTAAATTAACCTATGATAGCTATCGCCCTGAAAAGAAGACACTGCGAAGAAGGGAAATCTCTCAAATCATATCATTCCAAATGAAGAAGGCTGTGAAGGGAAACTTTCCTATGAACGGAAAAAAAAACAGTTTTATTATCTTTTATAAAAACGAAATTGTGAATATAGTTTAAATTAACCTACGATAGTTATCAACCTGAAAAGAAGGCTCACTGCGAAGAAGGGAAATCTCTCAAATCATATCACACCAAATGATGAAGGCTGTGAAGGGAAACTTTCCTATGGACGGAAAATAAAAGAAAAAACGTAGACAGTTTTATTATCGTTTATAAAACGAAATTGCGACGGAAGTTTAGAAGTTTAAATTAACCTACGACAAGTTATCGCCCTGAAAAGAAGGCTCACTGCGAAGAAGGGAAATCTCTCAAAGCATATCATCCCAAATGAGGAATGCTATGAAGGGAAACTTTCCTATGGAAGGAAAATAAAAGAAAAAACCGTAGACAAACCGCGCTCTTAACAGGAGCAATAACCTATGATAGTTATCGCCCTGCTCATCGTTATCACACTAAAAGAAGGCTCACTGCGAAGAAGGGAAATCTCTCAATATATCATCCCAAATGAAGAAGGCTGTGAAGGGAAACTATCCTATGGACGAAAAAAAAAACCGTAGACAGTTTTATTACGGTTTATAAAACGAAATTGCGATGGAAGTTTAAATTAACCTACGACAAGTTATCGCCCGGAAAAGAAGGCTCACTGGGAAGAAGGGAAATCTCTCAAACTATATCCATCCCTAATGAAGAAGGCTGTGAAGGGAAACTTTCCTGTGGAGGGAAAATAAAAGAAAAATGGTAGAAAAACCGCGCCCTTAACAGGAGCAAGTTCAACCAGGCGGGGGCACCGCGGGCCGTCGTCGGTAGGTGGCTGAGCCCAGTGTTGCCAAGTTTGGCCTTTTTTTCAGGCCATAAAAACCTCAAATTTGGCCTTTTTAAAAAATGGTTGGCATTCAGTAATATGAAAAAAGGTGGGTCTTAAATACTATATATTTGGCCTTTTTCTACAAATGGGTTGGCCTTTTAAGGCTTCTCTTGATTAGAAGTTGGCCTTTTCCCATCTAGAAAACCTGGCAACCCTGGCTGAGCCCTCTGAGAGAGTCACTCAGAGTCAGCATTGGCAGTGTGACTATGGCCGTGGATGAAAGTGGTGGTGTGTGTGCAATTCGTCCGTACGTGCGTAGGCGTCAACTGTTCCACCTCTAATTGCTTGTTAGACCTTCGGGACAACGCCGTTAATGAGTGATAGAGGGACAGATACCTTCATCTCACGCCATTGTGAGTATTTAATGTTTATATTTTTGCATGTGCGTCAATATTTTTATATTAATTTCAAAATTGTGTTCGTAAATAGACATGGACATGTAGGCCTAGTATCATAAAATGATTGGTTAATGGGTTTAAGTTTCAATATATAGTGTACATACACTCAATTCGGTTTTTATTGTTGTTTACAAATCTTTGTAATCAAGTTTCAAAAGTTCTTTTGTCAATATTTTTACATTAATTTCAAAATTGTGTTCATAAATAGACATGGACATGTAGGCCTAGTTTCAAAAAGTGATTGGTTAATGGGTTTAAATTGCAATATATACATACACTCTCTAGTCGGTTTTTATTGTCGTTTACAAATATTTGTAATCAAGTTTCAAAAGTTCTTTTAAAACCTGTTGCGTGTGGCTGAACGATGACAAACTATGACTTACTGTGCCGGTAACATAGGTCTAGGCCAAGGCGGTTTAAAGTTTGGCAGATTTTGCAAATTCATTTGAGAATTGACTTTAAACTGCGCAAGACTGATTATCGATTTTATCTTTAGGTCGTTTTTCTCTCCTTATATGTAAATTATATATATTTCTACATATCATTATACGTTTTAGTGTCTTAACGGGAGGGTACTTGGAAAAATTAAAAAATGCGGTTTTTATCATGTCAACTGACATATATACGTTAGAATTTATTCGTGCTAACAGTCATATATATCTTTAGATCTTTAGTTTATGTGATGGTATAACCCTAAGCGTTTTTATTGTCACAGGTACATGATACTGTGTATACGATTGTTATTACACTTAAATGATTTTCGGTGTTTGTTATAATACATCGTTGGTGGTAGCCTATGTTTACTCTTTTCTGATTGTTTACAAATACTCTCTTCTCAGCCCAGTTTAACATTTGACTATATCTGCATATTTATCAAATGCAATTCTACTTCCCTAGAAAACTGATCATGGGTATATGTGTATGATTAGGCGGGTCGTTGTCATTGTTTAATCTTGAAGAAAGTCACTGCCATGAAAAGTTACTGT
>NC_090763.1:47274007-47279007 GCF_036898095.1 Palaemon carinicauda
TCTTTAGAGGACATTTTTTCTACCCAGTCTCCGGTACTCAGACTAAGTGTTAGAACCATGGAGGGTATGCAAGGGTGTTTTATCTATTAGATCGGTAAGTAACACTATGCAAAGTGACTACTAAATTTGTTGAAATAGTTTATACAGGATATATCAATGATCGTTTTCCGTAGTTATTTCCAATCTTAGATGTAACTACTTATATTCTCAAATTTCACGACTATGTTTATAAGGTAAAGCTTGTAGTTGGGTGTCATAGACTAGACCTATGGCTGCTCTCTCTGCACTGAAGCGTTTAATGGGTGATGTATTTTTATTTTATTTTTTATTTTACAAAAATAGCTATACTAAATAGATTATTTTTTCTTAAATTTCTATCCTACATAAGCTTGGAACACAATGGTCGAGAGGATGGTACTCCAATTCTACCATCCCCAGATCATACTGATCGTAAGCCTTTTCAAGCCCCTGGTAGCAACCATTTCAGGATAATGATCGTAGTCATTTTAGCTTTATGGTAACATACATTTCGGCTTCTTGGTAATAGATATTTCAGCTTCATAGTGATAGCCATTTGGAGTTAATGGTAGCATTCATTTAGGCTCATTTTGCCGTCATATAAATATCCTTTTGGGTTCATGGGGAAAGACCTTTTAAAGGCTTATAAATTATATAGCTTATATATAGTGTATACATGTGTGTGTTTAAAGGCTGCTCATGAATGGCAGAGGCAAGGGACAGTGACATTGCCCTATCAGGCTGTACAATGCCCTAGAGACTGACCACATATACCATATGATCACTGCCCAAGCTCCCTCCCCGTCCAAGCTGGGACCAGGGAGGGCCAGGCAATGGTTGCTGATGATTCAGCAGATAGACTTATAGTCTCCCCCCCAAACGACCCCCTCCTTAGCTCGCAGTCCTTTTATCTTCTTGGTAACAGTCCTTTAGTCATCATGGTAACAGTCATTTTGTACTCATGAAAACAGTTATTTAGGCTTCACGGTGACAGTGATTTTGGATTCTTGGTAAGTCATTTTGGCTTATTGGTAACAGTTATTTTGGATTCTTGGTAACAGTCATTTTGGATTCCTGGTAACAGCCATTCCGGCTTCTTGGTAACAGTCATTTGGGATTCCTGGTAACAGCCATTTCGGCTTCTTGGTAACAGTCATTTTGGATTCTTGGTAACAGTCATTTTGGATTCTTGGTAACAGTAATATCGGCTTCTTGGTAACAGTTATTTTGGATTATTGGTAACAGTCCTTTTTGAATTCTTGGTAACAGTCATTTCGGCTTCTTGGTAACTGTGATTTTGGATTCTTGGTAAGTCATTTTGGATTCTTGTTAAGTCATTATGGATTCATGGTAACAGTCATTTAGGCTACAGGGTAACAGTCATTTAGGCTTCAGGTCATCAGTCATTTTGGCTTCTTGGTAACAGTCATTTAGGCTTCATAGTAACAGTCATTTTGGCTTCTTGGGTACAGTCATTTTGGATTCTTGTTAACAGTCATTTAGGCTTCAGGTTATCAGTTATTTTGTCTTCTTGGTAACAGTCATTAAGGCTTCTTGGTAACAGTCATTTTGGATTCATGGTAACAGTCATTTAGGCTTCAGGTTATCAGTTATTTTGTCTTCTTGGTAACAGTCATTTAGGCTTCTTGGTAACAGTCATTTAGGCTTCTTGGTAACAGTCATTTTGCCTTCGTGGTAACAGTCATTTTGGCTTCTTGGGTACAGTCATTTTGGAGACTTGGTAACAGTCATTTAGGCTTCAGGTTATCAGTTATTTTGGCTTCTTGGTAACAGTCATTTTGCCTTCGTGGTAACAGTCATTTTGGGAGTCTTGGGTACAGTCATTTTGGAGACTTGGTAACAGTCATTTAGGCTTCAGGTTATCAGTTATTTTGTCTTCTTGGTAACAGTCATTTAGGCTTCTTGGTAACAGTCATTTTGCCTTCGTGGTAACAGTCATTTTGGCTTCTTGGGTACAGTCATTTTGGAGACTTGGTAACAGTCATTTAGGCTTCAGGTTATCAGTTATTTTGGCTTCTTGGTAACAGTCATTTAGGCTTCATGGTAACAGTCATTTTGGCTTCTTGGGTACAGTCATTTTGGATTCATGGTAACAGTAATTTAGGCTTCAGGTTATCAGTTATTTTGGCTTCTTGGTAACAGTCATTTTGCCTTCGTGGTAACAGTCATTTAGGCTTCAGAGTAAGTCATTTTGGCTTCTTGGTAACAGTCATTTTGCCTTTGTGGTAACAGTCATTTTGGCTTCTTGGGTACAGTCATTTTGGCTTCTTGGTAACAGTCATTTAGGCTTCAGAGTAAGTCATTTTGGCTTCTTGGTAACAGTCATTTTGCCTTCGTGGTAGCAGTCATTTTGGCTTCTTGGTAACAGTCATTTTGGAGACTTGGTAACAGTCATTTAGGCTTCAGAGTAAGTCATTTTGGCTTCTTGGTAACAGTCATTTAGGCTTCTTGGTAACAGTCATTTTTCCTTCGTGGTAACAGTCATTTTGGCTTCTTGGGTACAGTCATTTTGGAGACTTGGTAACAGTCATTTAGGCTTCAGGTTATCAGTTATTTTGGCTTCTTGGTAACAGTCATTTAGGCTTCTTGGTAACAGTCATTTTGGATTCATGGTAACAGTCATTTAGGCTTCAGGTTATCAGTTATTTTGGCTTCTTGGTAACAGTCATTTAGGCTTCAGAGTAAGTCATTTTGGCTTCTTGGTAACAGTCATTTTGCCTTTGTGGTAACAGTCATTTTGGCTTCTTGGTAACAGTCATTTTGGATTCTTGGTAACAGTCATTTAGGCTTCAGGTTATCAGTCATTTTGGCTTCTTGGTAACAGTCATTTATGCTTCAGGGTAACAGTCATTTTGGCTTCTTGGTATCAGTCATTTTGCCTTCGTGGTAACAGTCATTTTGGCCTCTTGGTAACAGTCATTTTGCCTTCGTGGTAACAGTCATTTTGGCCTCTTGGTAACAGTCCTTTTGCCTTCATGGTAACAGCCATTTTTGCCTCTTGGTAACAGTCATTTTACCTTCATGGTAACAGTCATTTTGGCTACTTGGTAATAGTCATTTTGGATTCTTGATAAGTGTAATTTAGGCTTCTTGGTAACAGTCATTTCGGTTTCATGGTAACAGTTATTTTGCCTTCATGGTAATAGTCATTTCGGCTTCATGGTAAGTTATTTTGCTTTCATGGTAACACTCATTTTGCCTTCGTGGTAACAGTCATTTTGCCTTCATGGTAATAGTCATTTCGGCTTCATGGTAACAGTCATTTTGCCTTTATGGTAAAAGTAATTTTGCCTTCATGGTAAGTCCCTGTGGCTTTATGGTAATAGTCATTTTGCCCTCGTGGTAAAAGTAATTCCAGCTTCATGGTAACAGTCATTTTGTCTTCATGGTAATAGTAATTTCGGCTTCATGGTAACAGTCATTTTACCATCATGGTAACAGTCATTTTGGCTTCATGGTAACAGTCATTTTACTGTCATGGTAACAGTCATTTTGTTGGCTTAATGCCTAAATCCTATATTCAATTCAATTCAACAGTCATTTTGGCTTCATGGTAACAGTCATTTTGCCTTCATGGTAACAGTCATTTTGGCCCCATGATAAGTAATTTTTTGTTCCTGGTAACAGTCATTTTGCCTTCATGGTAACAGTAATATCTGCTTCATGGTAACAGTCATTTTGCCTTCGTGGTAACTCTCATTTCAACTTAGTAGTATCATCAATTTTAGCTTCATGCTAGGAACCACATCGGCTTTATAGTGACAGTCATTTGGGCTTCATGGTAGTATTGATTTTACCTTCGTATTAACAGAATTATAAGCTTCATGCTAATAACCATTTCGGCTTCATAGTGACAGTCCTTTCGGCTTCGTGGTAACATCAATTTCAGCTTAAGAACTACAGCTATTTCAACTTAATTGTAACTACAATTTCAGCTTTATGCTAAAAGCCATGTTGGCTTCATGGTAGCAGTAATATTACCCTCGTATTAACAGCATTTTCATCTTCATGCTAACAGTTATTGCAGCTTGATGTTAGAAGTCATTGTGCCTTCGTGGTAGCAGCTATTTTTGGTTAATGGTAGCAGCAATTTCAGCTTAATGCTAACAGTTATTTCAGCTTGATGTTAGAAGTCATTGTGCCTTCGTGGTAGCAGCTATTTTTGGTTAATGGTAGCAGCAATTTCAGCTTCATGCTAACAGTTATTTCAGCTTGATGTTAGAAGTCATTGTGCCTTCGTGGTAGCAGCCATTTCAGGTCAATGGTAACAACAATTTCAGCTTCATGCTAACAGTTATTGCAGCTTGATGGTAGCAGTCATTTTGCCTTCGTGGTAGCAGCCATTTCAGGTCAATGGTAACAACAATTTCAGCTTCATGCTAACAGTTATTTCAGCTTGAGGGTAGCAGCCATTTTGCCTTCGTGGTAGCAGCCATTTCAGGTCAATGGTAACAGCAATTTCAACTTCATGCTAACAACCATTTCAGGTTCATTGTGACAGCCATTTCTACTTCCCTCTGACAGTCCTTTTGGCTTCATAGTAACTTGTCATTTCAGCTTCATGGTAACAGTCATATCTGCAACACAGTAACACCATTTTGCCATTAGGGTAACGGGCATTTCGGCTTCACGATAACAATCCTTTTGTCTTTATGGTAACTTTCATTTGGGATTCATGGTAACAGTCATTTTGGCTTCGTGGTAAGTAATTTTGGCTTCATGGTAACAGTCGTTTTGGCTTCATGGTAACAGTCATTTCGACTTTATGCTAAGTCATTTTCTCTTCATGATAAGTAATTTTGGCTTCATGATAACAATAATTTTGGTTTTATTGTATCGGTAATTTTGGTTTCATTGTAACTGTTATTTTAGCTTTATGATTAGTCATTATGGCTTCATGGTAACATTAATTTTGGCCCTATGGCAACATGTCAGTGTGGCTTTATGGTAACAGTCACTTT
>NC_090763.1:47284007-47287868 GCF_036898095.1 Palaemon carinicauda
TGGGGCTACGACCTCAAAGATTTTGAAGCCGTGTGATTATATATATATATATATATATTATATATATATATATATATATATGTGTGTGTGTGTGTGTGTGTGTGTGTGTGTGTGTATGTATAGTGTGTGTGTGCACGCTCCTGCAATGCACGTTTTATCAACGTTGTAGAGAAATATGCGCAGATTTTTTTTTCTTCTAATTTCCATTATTGCTGTCTGAGAAATACAAGATAAAGATCTCCAAACAGCACAAAGTGGCTTAACCCTGGATATGAATAAGGCCATGTCTGAGGTCTTTGTACTGCAGTAAACTACAAACGGCTACATTTTTGTTTGTTTGTTTACGTGTATATATATGTATATATATATATATATATATATATATATATATATATATATATATATATGTGTGTGTGTATATATACGTGTATATATATATATATATATATATATATATATATATATATATATATATATATATATATATATATGATTTAGACGGATATAAAGTCTATACTGATGATATCACTGTATATAATGCTACTTGTGGTATGGCATATCAAAGAATTCTTACAGCCGAGAGAGATGGACCCTTTTAGCCACTATACTACTTTATTCAATCACTTAATTTAGTCATCTAATTGACCGTTCACCCGTTTAAGGTGGGAATGTTAGGCCTACGTGAATATCTACATTAGGCCTATTTCAAAATCGCTGCCAACACAATATTCATAGGCTTAACCGACACACTTCTCTGACCTAGTGAATCAGAAGTACCTGTGATATCATCTTAGATAAGGATTATATTTCCAGATAGGCGTACTTGTCTCTTGAATAAGCTGGAGTGTCGGTGATAAGATACCGATAAGAGGAAGGGAAATTTGACTATACATAAGGAGAGAGAGAGAGAGAGAGAGAGAGAGAGAGAGAGAGAGAGAGAGAGAGGAGAGAGAGAGAGAGAGAGAGAGAGTGTTAAACTCGAAAGCAATTTTGAATATAGTTGAAAGTATGATTTTTTATACCTATACTTCTAAAAATCCTTTATTTTATAATTAAAATAATTTTTTGTATTACTTATGGTGATCATGTATGATTTGTTTATACCTATGCTTTTGAAAATCCTTTTTTTTTATAATTGAATTCATATTTTGTATTATTTATGGTGATCATAAATGTACTCTACTGATAGTCATAAAGATATTTTTTTGTTCAATTGTAATAGTAAATAAATATTTGTTGTTACTACCCAAATATATACTAATTTCTCTTGAAACGTTCGCTGTTCATCAAATTGGTTTCGTGTGTGATTGCATTATTTGCTTGGAGATTTAAGCGGCACTTTACGAACCATTGTTATAGGTGCATGAATGATTTCTTAATGCGATATTTTTATGCAAAAACACATCTGACATTGATAGTGAGCCCGGCTTACTTTTTTTCTGAAAGACGGTTGTGGAAGCCTAGTGGAAACTAACAATAGGTAGTTCGAGACCCCCTCAAACTCAATAGTTTCTTGTGTCTGTTACCTCAACATCCTTGTGAGCTAAGGATAAGAAGGTTGAAGAAGCCTATAGTTCTGCCTGTTGAGTCGTTATCAGCCATTGTCTGGCTCTTCCTGATCCTGGCTTCGGTGAAGAGGGGCTTGGGTGCTGATCATATATCACATGTTAGTCTCTTGGTCAGTGTCACTCTCTTTTGCCTATGCCATTCATGAGCGACCTTTAAACCTTTAAGTATTCCTTAATATCGTTTCTATTTTAGGGATACAGTGTTCTCTTGTTCATAACTCTTCGAGATATTACCTCAGATTTTGAAGGTAAAATCAACGATAATATGTAGACAAATTATGACTGCAATTTCGTTGCTGCTTGTTCACTTAATGTAGAAATCAATATTGGTTGAATGTGTTAACGTAAGTGGGAACTTACGGAAAAAGAGTTGTCATTATAATGTCAAGTAAATTAAAAATATTACCGCTAGAAAGTTACAGGGTCCTTTTGACAGTACTGTATTGGTTACGGTTCATTTCCCTTTGCCTACACATTCACCAAATAGCCTGGCCTATTCTTTACTCATTCTCCTCTGTCCTCATAAACATGACAATACCGAGATTACCAAACAACTCTTCTTCACCTAAGGGGTTAACTATTGTACTATAATTGTTCAGTGGCCACTTTCCTCTTGTTAAGAGTAGAAGAGACTCTCTTGCTATAGTAAGCAGCTCTTCTAGGAGAAGGACACTCCAAAATCAAACTATTGCTTTGTATTCTTGGGTAGTACCATAGCCTCTGTACCACGGTCTTCCATTGTCTTAGGTTAGAGCTCTCTTGCTTGAGGGTATACTGTGGCACACTATTCTATCTTATTTCTCTTCCTCTTGTTTTGTTAAGAAAATATTTACTTTATATAGGAAATATTTGGTTTAATGTTGTTAGTGTTCTTAAAATATTCTACATTTCCTTGTTTCTTCATCATCATCAGTATTATTATTATTATTATTATTATTATTATTATTATTATTGTTATTATTACCAAGCTTCCGCAAAACAGAATACTCATATGTGAAAAAAGTTAGAAAAACATTGCAAAGGATAGAATTATTTATGGATTTAGAGTTCGAGCCCCTTCTCAAGCGAGGGAGGTTTGGCTTTTGAGGGTGGTGTTCACAAGTCTCCGTAATGAGTCGACAACAGCCACTGTCTGGTTCCCCTGGTGCATTGTACGGCGACTCATCGATCCGTCCCTTGCCTCTACCGCTCATGGGAGGATGTTTGATTTTACTCCTAAGCTAGGAAAGTTTTATTTTATAACGAGTAAGTTTTTAGCCCTTTATTTCTTCCATTAAAAAAGGTAAATAGCAACAGTTTCTTGTAAAGGTAAATGATTTACTTCTTAAAGCTAATTTATCGGGTCGGTCGTAAGGGCCACTGAGATCGCTTCAGAGAAAATGATTATGGTGACCGTTAATGTCAATCACTCAACCATTTCTTGGAAAAATTTGCCCCCCGACAGTATTTACCTTTTTGGATTCTTAGTCCCTCAGATTCGACATCAACTTTGCATCATCAAGTAAAAGCATGAATACTAGTAACAATAGATCTCTCTCTCTCTCTCTCTCTCTCTCTCTCTCTCTCTCTCCTTAGGTATAGTATATCTTATATGAAATATTTATATGGCTTTAAGGTATAACTTACAAACTATGACAAAAAATGTACATGTCTGAGTTGATTTAAACGTCAGGAACACAGTGAATGGTATGATTGTGGCTTTTGATAATTTAATGGGACTTGGCTCTTTAGCCTGCTCTAGGGAAATTACTGATAACTTCGGTGACTCATATTTTCTTTTTTAACTTTATACTTGCTTTAATACACCAAGGTAACTACATAGCTGAACTATTTTATTATTGCATGTATTTTTGTAGCTTCCACTTGTGTATCATTGTGCTGCGGAATTTATTATTATTATTATTGTTATTATTATTACTAGCCAAGCTACAACCCTAATTGGAAAAGCAAGATGCTATAAGCCCAAGGGCTCCAACAGGGAAAAACAGCCCAGTGAGGAAGAAATAAGGAAATAAATAATTGATGAGAATAAATTAACAATATATCATTCTAAAAACAGTAACGGCGTATTAGTGTGGCTGTATTCTGTAGACATTTAGTCTGGTAAATAAACAGATCCTAGTTTATGACTTACACGAGAGGTGAACCTTTCTGTATCTAAAATTAATATTGTATTGCAAGATGATTTACGTAGAGATTTCATATTTTCTTTTTTAAATTTATACTTGCTTTAATACATCAAGGTAACTACATAGCTGAACTATTTTATTATTGTATGTATTTTTGTAACTTC
>NC_090763.1:47288368-47293368 GCF_036898095.1 Palaemon carinicauda
ATAAAGGGTTAGTGGTACTATCATGAATACTACAGTAACGAGTCTTACAATATAGTCTTATTTGGCCTGGTTTACCACAAACATTTAACATTAAATGACTATATCTTATTTTGATCGTAATCTATCCAATTTCATCCAAAATCACATTTCATCCCCTTTTCTATTTGCTAATTTATTTATACTTCATAAATATCTAATTCTTTTATTGATATGAAGTCATAAAGTAACGAACATGAGATTAGTTATGGAACCGGCTTTTCTGGATGGCGAGATGTCCAAGGAGATTAAATCAAACAATTACTAGGGTCTAGTAGGCCTATGGTGGCATGTAATGTGTCGGAATGATATGGGGAGTGTGTCAGACAGAAAGATTCACTCACTGAGGGGAGAGAGAGAGAGAGAGAGAGAGAGAGAGAGAGAGAGAGAGAGAGAGAGAGAGAGAGAGACTTAACTTTTCGTAAGGCTGTTTAGTCTTTGAAAGTATGAAAATAGTTTAAATGACTTTGAAGAAAAATAAATAAATTTGAATATAATATAATAGATTAATGATATATATATATATATACATACATATATTGATATATATATATATATATATATATATATATATATATATATATATATATATATATATATATATATATATATTGATATATATATACATAAATATATATATAAATATATATATATATATATATATATATATATATATATATATATATACAGATGCACAAGAATATAGTAAACACACATACATACATACTACATACACATTGTTGACTACAAGCATAGAGAGAGAGGGCTGTTGCAAGTGACCGTGAGAATTAAACTGAACCATTCATACATTCATAAGCCTTTCACGTAACGTGATGTTATCAGCACAAGTATATTGGACGGAATACTACAAGGTGATGATAATATGGCAGCATTGTCATAGAGAGAGAGAGAGAGAGAGAGAGAGAGAGAGAGAGAGAGAGAGAGAGAGAGAGAGAGAGAGAGAGAGAGATAATCTCAAACAGGATGTACCATATTCATCATAGTATCCCGGAACATGTACGGTGTTTAACCGCTGTGATGGTCATCGAATTTCTTTGTTTTCTTGTTTATGATAAAATCACATCTTCATGTATTTGTATAGTTTATTAAGTGTGTTTTTATATAGAGATTGTTACGGTAAGTATTGATGGTGGAAATAACTTGAATTTAGTGAATCCTGATAACATGCTGCTTTCAATTATAACGAGAGGTCAGTGTAGCTGTAAAATTAATCTGAAATGTAATTGCATTCAAGTAAAATTCTTAAAAGTATATATATATATATATATATATATATATATATATATATATATATATATATATATATATATATGTATATACAGTATATACATATATATATGTATGTATATGGTGGTTGGACATTTGCGTCCCGGACAGTTGTGTCCCGAACAATTGCGTCCCCGGACTTTTTCGTCCCGGAAATTTGCGTACCTGTACATGTTTTTAGTGACCAGGTAATATTTGATAAGAGATACGGAATTAACTCTGTCTCTTTATATGTCTGTCTGTCTGTATGTATATATGTATGTATCCAGGCTATCGCTCGATTACAGAACTTAGAATTACTGTACTTATCTATGGTTTTACTTTTGTATTTACGTAGACCTTTAGAAAGCAATTCCTGGTTTCTCTAGAAGCAGAAGAGACTTTTTATTCTCGGCAGTTTAACCTCAGTTGTTGGAGTGGGCATAGGATTCAACCAACTCTCTCAATTTCACAGTGGAATGTTCATGATCGAACAGCTGATGACTTGCCGAGGTCCAATAATAGTTTAGAAGGGTGGCATAACACAATTCAGAATTATATAACATTTCATCACCCCTCCATTTGGAAACTAATTGACGCCCTAAAGAAAGTAGAAGGAGAAAAAGGAAAGTAGACTATATTTCGTACGAGACATTGTTCATAACATGCATACCTTTTAGGTATGAGCTTAAAAGTAGCCATCGTAAGTCATTATTAAAAAAATATAACCTAAACTTTTTAGACATATATAGAAAATTTATAGTGTATACATATATATAAAGATTTTCCATTTTACAGTTTTTAATGATTATAAAACGGGTGCAAATGAAATATTGATGTCTATATATATGTCCTTTCATGTCCAGTATGGGTAAGGGTATAATTATTGCCAAAGTATGAATTAAGAATCTAAATTATTTGATGCTATTAAAACATATGCATATTCAGGGTGGATAAAGGTATAAATCAAAGTACTGTGTAAAGTATAGTGTAAAGGTAAAGATGAAAAGCTTTATAGAATCATTAAAACACACATACAGGTACGCAAATATCCGGGACGCATATGTCCGGGGACGCAATTGTCCGGGACGCAAACGTCCAGTACGCAAATGTCCTAGAACCGTATGTATATATATATAAATATATATATGTATATATATGTATATATATATATATATATATATATATATATATATATATATATATATATAATATATATATATACACACACACATTATATATATATATATATGAGAGAGAGAGAGAGAGAGAGAGAGAGAGAGAGAGAGAGAGAGAGAGAGAGAGAGAGAGAGAGAGAGAATTACTACTGAGGTCAGTCAAAATTCAAATCCAGTCTGTTATGAGACCCTCTATGTAAATTATATATATATATATATATATATATATATATATATATATATATATATATATATATATATATATATACACACCTACATACATACATATATATATATACACACATATATATATATATGTGTATACATATGTATGTGTATATATATATATATAAATATATATATATATATATATATATATATATATATATATATATATATATATATATGTACACATATGTATGTGTGTATATATATAAATATATATATGTATATATATAAATATATATATGTATATATATATATATATATATATATATATATATATATATATATATATATATATATATATATATATATGTATATGTGTGTATGTGTGCATGTATGTGTGTATGTGTGCATGTATGTGTGTATGTGATGTATATAAGCGTTATTTTATCTTTACCTATTATTTTGTTATATACTTTTTTTCTACTTTTTCTCATAAGGACATTCTATACCAAGGCAGGTAATTCGTTTTTCTGCATTTATATATATTCTTTGAGTCTATACTCAAAATCATATTTATTTCAATGAATTCTGATGAAACTTAAGTTTAATTTTTCCATATTTTCTACGTAGTTGCCGTGAATAATGTTACCCATATAAATGTATAGATAGAAAAGAAAAATTGAATAAAATATATTCGAAAACTTGTTCAAGAATGTGGCTTTTCATTCATTAAAGCCCTATATTTAGTATTTAACTAAATTATGAATAATTTATCATTTATTCATCATAAAATAATGCAATATTAGTATATCTAATACCGTACTTATATCTAATTGATTATCTAATTGAAATGCTCATATATACTAATCTATCCCATGCACTCTATGCACGTTCGCATGACTAGTACACGACTCGTGCATGAATTAGTACTCGAGTCTTGCATGGTATTCGTGTAACCCTTGCACATTTAACTAAATTATTAGGTTCATGATTTCGAGGTCTTGTATTATTCCTTTCCTCATTGCCAGGAAGCTTGCATCCAAAGCAGTTGTTACGTTGTATTTTCAATTTATTGATATTACATCCATGCCTTTGACTCCCTTTGTGATTCCAAATTCATATGATAATTAAGGAATTCATGGATGATATTTGTTAATATATACATCTTATATTAGTGTTCATATTACACTGAGCCTCTTGTTTCTTCGCCAGACAGATATTTGAGTCATTTTTATTTGTAGTGTTATGTCTGTCAAAAATGATCTTTTAACCTGGTCTTCGGTAGTGACTCAGGGCATGAATTTTCTGAGGCTGTGTTTTACATGCAAGAGCTGATTACATTAGTTACTCTTGGATAAATTAGGGTCAACCGTAACTCTCTTTCAGTTATTATAGCTCTTAGTAGGTAGTAGGTTGGCCAGGGTACCAGCCACCCGTTGAGGTACTACCGCTAAAGAGTTATGGAGTCTTTTGACTCGCCAGACAGTACTACATTAGATCCGTCTCTTTGGTTACGGTTCATTTTGAATAGTCTGGCCTATTCTTTACTTATTCTCCTTTGTCCTCATACACCTAACAACACGGAGATTACCAAACAACTCTTCTTCACCCAAGGGGTTACTACTGCGCTGTAATTGTACAGTAACCACTTTCCTCTTGTTAAGGGTAGAACAGACTCTTTAGCTATGGTCAGCATCTCTTCTTGGAGAAGGGCACTCCAAAATCAAACCATTGTTCTCAAGTCTTGGATTGTGGCATAGCCTCTGTACCATGGTCTTCCACTGTCTTGGGTTAGAGTTTTCTTGCTTGAGGATACACTCGGCATGCTGTTCTATCTTGTTCTCTTCCTCTTGTTTTTTAAAGTTTTATAGTTTATAGATGAGATATTTATTTTTATGTTGTTACTGTTAAAAATTTTATTTTTACCTTGTTTCCTTTCCTCACTAGGCTATTTTCCCTGTTGAGCCCCCTTGGTTTATAGCATCTTGCTATTCTAACTTGGGGTTGTAGCTTAGCAAGTAATAATAATAATAATAGTAATAATAATAATAATAAAGACAACCGTTTAACTCAAGTTAAAATTGTCAGGTTATAAACTCCAACGTTTACTTGCTCTTGAAATATCTGTCAGTTGATTGCCAAATATTTTAGAAATTTTACTTTGGCATGTTTGCCCTCTAACCCCTCTCCCTAACAGTGGCATCTAGCCAATCACAAGATCGTAATATTTAATTATTTTTATTGATTAGCTTTAATTTTTTTCATTATAATGCGTCCTTAATAGATGACTTACGAGCAAAATAAATATTCCATCGTTTTTATTCACACAATTGTTGATAAAGTCTTGGTTAT
>NC_090763.1:47298368-47303368 GCF_036898095.1 Palaemon carinicauda
GATGTTTATCACCTTTTAGCTGCTTCTTGTCGCTCAGCGATTCCAGGGAATCTAACTTCCGGTTGATGTTTTTCACCTTTTAGCTGCTTCTTGTCGCTCAGCGATTCCAGGGAATCTAACTTCCGGTTGGCGTTTATCACTTTTTAACTGCTTCTTGTCGCTCAGCGATTCCAGGGAATCTAACTTCCGGTTGATGTTTATCACCTTTTAGCTGCTTCTTGTCGCTCAGCGATTCCAGGGAATCTAACTTCCGGTTGATGTTTATCACCTTTTAGCTGCTTCTTGTCGCTCAGCGATTCCAGGGAATCTAACTTCCGGTTGATGTTTATCACCTTTTAGCTGCTTCTTGTCGCTCAGCGATTCCAGGGAATCTAACTTCCGGTTGATGTTTATCACCTTTTAGCTGCTTCTTGTCCCTCTGCGATTCCAGGGAATCTAGGAATCTAACTTCCGGTTGATGCTTATCATTTTTCAACTGCTTCTTGTCGCTCAGCGATTCCAGGGAATCTAGGAATCTAACTTCCGGTTGATGCTTATCATTTTTCAACTGCTTCTTGTCGCTCAGCGATTCCAGGGAATCTAGGAATCTAACTTCCGGTTGATGCTTATCATTTTTCAACTGCTTCTTGTCGCTCTGCGATTCCAGGGAATCTAACTTCCGGTTGGCGTTTATCACTTTTTAACTGCTTCTTGTCGCTCAGTGATTCCAGGGAATCTAACTTCCGGTTGATGTTTATCACCTTTTAGCTGCTTCTTGTCGCTCAGCGATTCCAGGGAATCTAACTTCCGGTTGATGTTTATCACCTTTTAGCTGCTTCTTGTCGCTCAGCGATTCCAGGGAATCTAACTTCCGGTTGGCGTTTATCACTTTTTAACTGCTTCTTGTCGCTCAGCGATTCCAGGGAATCTAACTTCCGGTTGATGTTTATCACCTTTTAGCGGCTTCTTGTCGCTCAGCGATTCCAGGGAATCTAACTTCCGGTTGATGTTTATCACCTTTTAGCTGCTTCTTGTCGCTCAGCGATTCCAGGGAATCTAACTTCCGGTTGATGTTTATCACCTTTTAGCTGCTTCTTGTCGCTCTGCGATTCCAGGGAATCTAGGAATCTAACTTCCGATTGATGCTTATCATTTTTCAACTGCTTCTTGTCGCTCAGCGATTCCAGGGAATCTAGGAATCTAACTTCCGGTTGATGCTTATCATTTTTCAACTGCTTCTTGTCGCTCAGCGATTCCAGGGAATCTAGGAATCTAACTTCCGGTTGATGCTTATCATTTTTCAACTGCTTCTTGTCGCTCTGCGATTCCAGGGAATCTAACTTCCGGTTGGCGTTTATCACTTTTTAACTGCTTCTTGTCGCTCAGTGATTCCAGGGAATCTAACTTCCGGTTGATGTTTATCACCTTTTAGCTGCTTCTTGTCGCTCAGCGATTCCAGGGAATCTAACTTCCGGTTGATGTTTATCACCTTTTAGCTGCTTCTTGTCGCTCAGCGATTCCAGGGAATCTAACTTCCGGTTGGCGTTTATCACTTTTTAACTGCTTCTTGTCGCTCAGCGATTCCAGGGAATCTAACTTCCGGTTGATGTTTATCACCTTTTAGCTGCTTCTTGTCGCTCAGCGATTCCAGGGAATCTAACTTCCGGTTGATGTTTATCACCTTTTAGCTGCTTCTTGTCGCTCAGCGATTCCAGGGAATCTAACTTCCGGTTGATGTTTATCACCTTTTAGCTGCTTCTTGTCGCTCTGCGATTCCAGGGAATCTAGGAATCTAACTTCCGGTTGATGTTTATCATTTTTAACTGCTTCTTGTCGCTCAGCGATTCCAGGATAGATTCCGGTTGATGTTTATCACTTTTTAACTGGTTCTTGTCGCTCAGTGATTCCAGGGAATCTAACTTCCGGTTGATGTTTATCACTTTTTAACTGCTTCTTGTCGCTCAGCATTTGCATTGTCAGTGATGGTAATGTTGCGCAATGTTGTGCAATGCATGTTACCGGGAATTGCCGGTCATTTAGCAGCTGAGAAAAAATACGTAACTGATGTAGAATAGAAAACATGTTGTTGTGTGATAGGGAAGGCCATAGGGACCCTTAATATTATTGTTTTATGATATTATGATTGTTTACTAGGGAATTTCTTCCGTAGCCTAAGGCCTAAAGGCCATATTTTTTTATAACAAGCTGTTGTAACTTTTTTTTTTTTTTGAAAAGGAGGAATGTACTAAGATACAAATAAGTTCGAAAGTGATTGATAGGGGATGACATTGAAATGAGGTATATAATAAATATCAGCTGTAAAATTGAGGGCATATAATTAGTAATAACAATAAAAAACTATGTAAATTATGATTTAAAACAAACCAGTTACATATAGGGAAAACAATAACGATACCGTACACACACACACACACTATATATATAATATATATATATATATATATATATATATATATATATACTGTATATATATATAATCAGTATATATTTATATATGTATATATTATATATGTATATATATATAATTATATATATATTATATACATATATATATATATATATATATATATATATATATATATATATATATATATATAACGTTATCCCTATTATAACACCACAAGACTTGCAAAGCTTTATTACCAGAATGCATGAAATATCACATGAGGTTGGGCTCAAGATAAATAGAAGAAATACAGAGATGATGAGAACGGAATATGCAATAGAACATGAAATATCATTGGAAGAAGAAAAGATTAATGAGGTGGAATCATTTAAGTATTTAGAAAATATGATCTCTAATGAAGGATATTTAGAATTTAAGTTTAATGAAAAATTGAAAAAAGCAAATCAGACAATGGTTAGGATTAAAATTTGGAAATCAAAGTCTCCTTAAATTACCTAAAAAAATCAGGCTATATATCACTTTAGTGAAATCGGTGTTACTCAATGGACATGAGTCATGATATGACAATGAAACTATCCCCAATAGATCTAGTAGAGTTGAGAACAAAGCCCTCAGAAGGATATTTGGAGTTAAATGGCAGGACAGGATAAGAAATGAAACTATAAGAGAGATTACTCAAGTGCCATATGTGGATGAGATCATGGTCATTGGTAGATGGAGATGGTTTGGGGATGCTCTTCGCACTTTCCAAGAGAGATTAGTTCACCAAGCGTTCAGGTGGGCTGCACAAGAGACTAAAAGAGTTGAAAGACCCAGGCTTATATGGCTGAGGACTATGAAGCGCGAAGTAGATGATGATGAATGGAGAAGTATTAAATTAAAAGCTCAAAATAGAGACGAATGACGAAATCTAACTAAGACCCTTTTGCGTCAATAGGCATAATCGATGATGATGATGATGATATATATATGTATACTATATATATATATATATATATATATATATATATATATATATATATATATATATATATATAAATATATATATATAAATATATATGTATATATATATGTATATATATATGTTTGTGTGTATGTGTTTGAATATACATATGAATAATTCCTTTAATTATATATATATATATATATATATATATATATATATATAGAGAGAGAGAGAGAGAGAGAGAGAGAGAGAGAGAGAGAGAGAGAGAGAGAGAGAGAGAGAGAGAGAGAGAGAGTGTGTGTGTGTGTGTGTGTATTCAAGTAAACATATCTAAATTTCTTTATTATATTTACAGAATATGTATATGTATATGTATATACAGTATATATATATATATATATATATATATACATATATATATATACTTATGTATATATATATATATATATAATTTTTATATATACAAATGTATATCATCTTTATTATATGAAGCTGTACTTCATACATTCATTTGAATGTGACTTCTGGCTGCCTGCACCCCTCAGTTCGCTTCAAGATTCCTCGTGTCTGCGCCTTTATTTTTCTCCAGTCCATTTCATCTAGTTTCTTTTTCCCCTCCATCTTCGAAAGAAGCTAAGTTGGTCTTCCGGTCACATCCACAGGGGCCAGACCGAGAAGATACTGTTTTTGGTGGTGGTGAGGGGTGGGGGGAGGAGGGGGAGGGGTGAAAAATAATGGAACGTGGTGATGCTGTTTGTTCGTTCTTTAACTGTGCTTCAAGATTTCCCTTTTTCTCTTAACTCGAGTGCCACCCCCTTAACTCTTAATACGGAGGGAAATATTAGAATGCATTTTATTTGTTTTTATTGTAGTACGTTCCTTAACTGTGCTTCAAGATCTCCTTTTCTCTCTCAACTCGAGTGCCACCCCCTTAACTCTTAATACGGAGGGAAATATTAAAATGCATTTTATTTGTTTTTATTGTAGTACGTTCTTTAACTGTGCTTCAAGATTTCCCTTTTTCTCTTAACTCAAGTGCCACCCCCTTAACTCTTAATACGGAGGGAAATATTAAAATGCATTTTATTTGTTTTTATTGTAGTACGTTCTTTAACTGTGCTTCAAGATCTCCCTTTCTCTCTCAACTCGAGTGCCACCCCCCTTAACTCATAATACGGAGGGAAATATTAAAATGCATTTTATTTGTATTGTAGTTCTTTGAACTCGCTTTCAGCTATTGTATTGTGAACGCCGGAGGGTGTGGTGGAACTTCCAGCAGTGCCTGTGTCCCTTTATGCTTACACCCTCCCACGCCTCATAGGACCTTACCCTCCTCCATGCCCCCTGGATGTTCCCCTCCAGGCTCCAGTCGATCTCCGCCTCGGCATCAACCTCCAATCGGGTAGACTTCCCTCCATTCTACTCTCTGACCCCCTTTCCCTTATTATACCGCCCCCACCACCCAATCGGGCAACACCCTATATGTCTCTCCAGCGTCTGGCTTTTGACTCTCTCTCTCTCTCTCTCTCTCTCTCTCTCTCTCTCTCTCTCTCTCTCTCTCTCTCTCTCGAAGTTTCTTTCCACTCGAATTTTCCTTCCGTCTCTCTCTCTCCCCTCGAGTTCTCTCTCTCTCGAAGTTTCTTTCCA
>NC_090763.1:47320868-47330868 GCF_036898095.1 Palaemon carinicauda
AATAAGGGTAAATATTAGTGGTCTAATGTTTATCCTTATTTCTATCGGTGATAGGTTCGAGTCCTTTGCCGGACTCAAATATTTATCATTAAAGGAATTTCCTTATGGGACTGAGCTCCCATGACAGAGGGAATTCTATGTTACAGGGTAATTGTGACGCATCTAAAAAATTGCAAGTCATAAATATTAGTGATAAGAGGATCATATATATATATATATATATATATATATATATATATATATATATATATATATATATATATATATATATGTATATGTATATATACAGCATATGTTTGTTTGTATGTGTATATATATTATGTATACGTATATATGTATGTGAATATATATTATTTGTACATATATATGTGTATATAATATGTATACTTTCATATATATATACATATATATATATATATATATATATATATATATATATATATATATATATATACTGTATGCATATATATATATATATATATATATATATATATATATATATATATATATATATATATACTGTATATATATATATATATATAAATATATATATATATATATATATATATATATATATATATATATATTTATGAAAGTATACATATTATATACACATATATATGTACAAATAATATATATTCACATACGTATATATGTATACATAATATATATACACATACAAACATAATGAAGTTTCTTTTGTCTGAGTGTTAGGATGGTACATACCGTCACATTGTGTGTGTATGTGTGTGTGTGTATCTGAAACACTTTATTTGTTTATTTATAGATGCATGTTTTCTTCGTAGTATTTTATTATGCCAGATTCTTTCAAAATTTTTGTTTCCATCGCTCGCAACTGTCTTGAAATTCCTTATTAGGATTCTTGCCGAGTCCCATTATTGTTTCCGTGTGCAAAATCTGCATTGGTTTTCCTTCTAATTTGGCTTGATATCCTGGCATTTTATCCCTTGAGTCCCATTCTAGCAAAATGTATATATTTGATCATCTGAAAATTTGTTTAATGTCATTATATATTTTAGTTTATTATTTATTTGTGTGTGGTAAAATGCCATAGATGCCACTTTGTGTGTGTAAAATGTGTTTATAATTATCTTGAAAGTTTCAACTTTTCCAATATACCTTATATGTTTGTCTAGTATGGATGGATTTGTTACTTTTTATATATATATATATATATATATATATATATATATATATATATATATATATATATATATATATATATATATATATATATATATACAGTGTATGTATATATATATATATATATATATATATATATATATATATATATAAATATATATATATATATATATATATATATATATATATATATATATATTTATTTATATATTCTTAGTGTAGATACCTTTACGTATCGCCATGATCAGCAAAGCTGTACTAGTCAGGGCTACCCATACTTAATTTGGTTTCCTGTGAGCGATCAGACAAAAGTCTCCCACCATCACCAATCCGCTATTGGTCAGTGTGGTGATGAAAACTATTTCAGTTCATGATAATCGACTCATCTGCGCTTGTTGTTGTTGTTGTTGATGTTTGTTATTGTTAGCTTTTTAGGGAATGTCACTGATGAAGATACGGGGTATTCAACTTCTATTTCAGTTTACGTTAATCAACTCATCTGCGTTTGTAATTATTGTGTCGCCAATTCCCTTTTTGTGATAAGTGCGCTGTATTGTTGTGGAAACCTAAGGAAAATACCCAACAGAGTTCACTATCACATAATTAAGTAGTTTGAACTTTTTTTATTAACTTCGCGTATGTAGAAACTTCCTTTAGGTTATTTTGAATCATTAGAATTGTCTATTATTTATGATTATACTTAAAAGTAAATATATTTTTTAGATTTCAACTCTTATTTCATACTTGAAGTCATTTTTCTGCACTTCAAATGGCGAAGTGTACATTTAATTTTGCGTTCTAACAATCCGGAATTTCTTTCATATCTCTTTATGAGTTGAAAGTACGCTAATTTCTTGTTTTTCAAGTTGTTTTTTTGTTAAACATTCATTTATGGTTCTTTTTTCAAGTTCCATCTGATGTTTTCTCCAATGTGATTTTTTCCCAAGTTAAAAAAAAAAAAAAAAATGAGGGAAAATTGGTTTAGTGCCAAGTATTTCATTAAAAAGGAAACGATCCAATTTTAAGAAAATTGAAACCATTCTCCTAAATTAAAATAATAATTCGGTATTGAATTTTCTATCGTATTTACGAGTTCCCATTTGGACTCTCAATCAGGTACATTATTTATTGCTTAGGTAAGCACTTACACAATGGCATTTCATTTGTCAAAGTAATCTATCTGATATTGGGAGAATCTGAAAACGAAAACGAAAATTGTTAAATAGGGTAAACAGCGCTTTTATTTATTCCAAACAATCGATCCAAATTCACGCTATCTTTTTTTTTCAAAATGGCGCAAAATGTCTTTCTTGGCCTATTTGCCTCATTTAAAAATCAGAAAGCTTTTAATTTTACTTTTACAACCATATATAGGTTATCTATAGTTCACCTCTTGATGGAGAACCATAGAATTATTATTATTATTATTATTATTATTATTATTATTATTATTATTAGTATTACTACTAGCCAAGCTACAACCCTAGTTGGAAAAGCAGGATGCTATAAGCCCAAGGGTTCCAATAGGGAAAAATAGCCCAGGAAATAAGGAAATTAATAAATGATGAGAACAAATTAACAATCAATCATTCTAAAAACAGTAACAACGTGAAATAGATACGTCATATATAAACTGTTAACAACGTCAAAAACAGATAGTATATTCGTTGTGCACCATCTACGTGAAATTCCCTCTTGCTAATTGGGATCCATCGTTTGTGGAAAGATATTAGAGATAGGCCAAAGTGATGTTTTTGTTTGCAACAGGCATTGGGTGTGACGGACAATCAATATTATATAGCGACAGCACAAGTACTTATTGGACCCAAGGGGTCATATAAGGGAGACAATTGCATATATACATTCAAAGGCTTTTGCCAACTAGGTTGAAATTGTCATCAAATTGTTTATATATTAACAATAATAAAAAGAGAGTTGAAATTAGTGTGTTACATTTTACGGATTTTACTGTTTAAATTAAGTGGACTCCGGAAAGGGTAGAAGAGAGACTTTAACTATGTTAAGCAGTTCTGGGAGAAGGGCAATCCAAAATCGAACCATTGGTCTCTAGTCTTGGGTAGTGCCATAGCCTCCGTAACATGGTTCTCCGCAGTCTTGGGTTAGAGTGCCCTTGCTTGAGGGTAAACTCGGGCATACTATTCTATGTTTCCTTATTTTCAATTCTTAGCAACAACTAGGGTTGTTGCCTCATTAATAATAATAATAATAATAATAATAATAATAATAATAATAATAATAATAATAATAAGAACCTGAAGAGGGGGTGGTTGGTTGTGTGTGCATGTGTGGGCATATCTATCTAGATATTTAATCGTCATTTTTATGGGGTGGCGTAGAAGACATTCTTTCATTTTGTATGCGCAAGTTGTTCTCTGCACGTGCATTGCATTGCCTTGCTTCTTCGGTGATATTTAGGGATATATATATATATATATATATATATATATATATATATATATATATATATATATATATATGTATATGTATGTATGTATGTATGTATGTATATATATATATATATATATATTTATATATATATATATATATATATATATATATATATATATATATATATTATAACCAGACACTTACCCTTTAATATATGGGGGGGAATCGAGCCTAATACATATACAATAGTTATTGTAGTAATATGTTTTATAGTAATCCCCTTTTCAATAAAGTGTATATATAGCTAGTTCATATAAATCTCCTTGAATATAATTTTTTGTATTCATCCTGTGACTTGGATGTTATTAAAGTCAGGAATGTATTAACAGCTTTTATAAATCTCGATCTTACGGGATAAACGTAATAAATGGAATACCATTAACAGTTTTAATCAACATAATGGTTTCGTTTCCTTTCCGGCAATTAATATTTTCAGCTATGAATATCAAATTTATGTTACCGGGGTTTCAAGATTTCTTCAACATCTAGAGTTTTGAGTAATCTTAAAACGAATGAGTATGTACACATTACATGTCTAGGATGGGAAATATAAGTGTGTGTGTTTATGTATATATATATATATATATATATATATATATATATATATATATATATATCATATAATATATATATATATATATATATATATATATATTATATATATATCATATATATATATATATATATATATATATATATATATATATATATATGAATATGTATATGTCTATATATATTTATATATACATATATACAGTTTATATATATATGTATATATATGTATATATATATATATATATATATATATATATATATATATATATATATATATATATATATATATATGTATGTATATGTATATATGTGTATATATAGATATATATATGTATATGTATATATATGTGTGTATATATATATATACATAATATATAAACTATATATACGTATAGAAAAACAATATATATTTGTATGTTTGTGTAATACAACAAATACAAATGCAAATACACAAAAAGTCAAACAACCAACGAGACAGGGAAGAACAAGATATAAAAACAGACGCTTGAAGACATAAGAGTGTGGGAACACCTTGTAAATAATGCAACGAATGCAACGTTGGCGGAGTGGGTTGCTTGCTTGCTTGCAGAAGCCCTCGTTGGAGGAGCTTTCATCATTGATTTTTCGTTTACGTTCCCTTTGCGTCACTTGAGTTCTGGTCTTCAATAGGATTGCATGACGTTGTCTTTTCTCATTGAATCTGGCCTTGTTTTGTTTGATGAGATTCCAGATTCTTTAGATTTTTTCTTAATCAAATTTGGTGTGTTCATAATTCTTTCAGATGTGACGATGAAGTTATCATTTTGGATTTTGTTGTTCTGCAAAGTTTATGTTTATCTTCTCCCAATTATAAATGTTTTTTTAATTTTTAATTACAATCATATTAAGTTAGAAATATTGTATAAATTATAACAATAACTCTTATGTAATTATTATTGCCTTCGCCAAATTCTTTCAGATGTGACGATGAAGTTATCGTTTTGGGTTTTGTTGTTCTGCAAAGTTTATATTTCTTTTCCCAATCTTGAATGTTTTTTACATTTATAAGTACAATCATGTTAATTTAGAAATATTGTCTAAATAATAACAACTCATATTATTATTATTGCCTTCGCCAACTTCTTTCCGAAGGATATATTTTGATAGACATGTATTTGTTTGAATGTCTGTCTGTGTGTTTGTGATTCGCATAAATAAAAAACAATTTTACCGACTCTCATGAAATTTGGCTAGATGACTGGCCATTATCCAAAGACAATTTGATTAGATTTTGGGAGCGATGCGGTCCAAGTTCAAGGTTAAGGTCACGAAAATATAAAAAAACGTCGTTTTGCTGTATCATGGTCAATTTTCATCCGATTTGTATGAAATTATTGCTAAAATATTCATAATTCAATTGCATGTCTTGTGGTATACAACATAATATGGGTGAATTATTGCGCTCTACCGAGTGCCCGTTCTAGTTATTATTATTATTATTATTATTATTATTATTATTATTATTATTATTATTATTATTATTATTATTATTTGAATATCAAGCTGTTTCCCCAAATCTTGGGTAGAACTTCAGTAATAAAACAGCTCAATAATCTTGCCTATTCATCTTTTAACTGTTGAATCCCCATTAGCAGCAATATCTCCCATTATCATTATTGCTATTTTTATGACACACAAACTCTGAAAAGCTTGATAATAAAACGTCGAGGTTTTAAATTGAAATTGAAATCCTAAAAAAAAAAAAAAAAAAAAAAATACTTTTCAACCTAAGTTCCTTTAGCTACCTTTATCAAGTTGTAGTGGCTTATTGGAAGTATCCATGCCTAGCGGTCGCTGGACTGGGGTTCGAGTTCTGCTCAGACTCAATAGTTTCTTTAGTTTCTGCAACCTTACCACCCTTTTGAGCTAAGCATGGAAGGTTTGCGAGAGCATATGTATCTACCTACTGAGGCCTCAGCAGCCATTGCCTGGCCCACTCTGCTCCTAGCTTGGGTGGAGAGGGGACTTGGGCGCTCATCATATGTATATAGGGTCAGTCTCTAGGGCATTGTCGTGCTTGTTAGGGCAATGCCACTGTCCATGAGTGGCCTTTTAAACCTTCAAACATATTTGTTTTTGACGTTGTTAATAGTTTATATATGACATATCTCTTTTGACATTAATTTTTTTAGAATTATTTATTGTTAATTTGTTCTCTTCATTTATTTATTTCCTTATTTCCTTTCCTCACTGGGCTATTTTTCCCTATTGGAGCCCCTGGGCTTATAGCATCTTGCTTTTCCAATTAGGGTTGTAGCTTGGATAGTAATAATAATAATAATAATAATAATAACTGCATTCCCAACGAGGAAGTTCATCTCCATCCATATCTTTCAAACAGCACCGCACCCACGCAGATGACCTCGGAGATTGCAGCATCCCATTAGTTTAGAGGGATATTTTAACTTCGTTATCTTAAAGGAAAATAACATTGGGGGGGGGGGGGGGAAATCCAGGATCTCACGTGCATGTGCTGTTTGTAATTCGCATTGTTGCTTAAGTGTATTATGAAATGGGTAAGATTTTACCTTTAATGTATATACACACATATGAATATATATATACACATATATATGTGTATATATATACACATATATATGTGTATATATATATATATTTATTTATATATATGTATACATACATATATATTTATTTATATATATATATATGTATATTTATATGTTTGTATATATATACAGTATATATATACATATATATATGTATGTATATATATATATATATATATATATATATATATATATGTATATATATATGTATATATATATGTATATATATATATATTCTTACAAAATTAATTTTCAAGTGCGTGTGGGTTCTTTGGTTGATCTGAAAGCTAATAGCGTAAGTGGTTTAATTGTAATCTAATCTCCTATCTGCATTGGAAATTCTTATTTTGACCAATAATTATAAGGCTCTTGTAATATTGTTAACATTAGATTATGAAATCGGTATTTTTGGTACAATAATATATAAATAGGGTAAGAGTTAGTATTGTATACACTACATTAATTACAGGTTTTTTTTTATTTTTAATAACAGAAAGAATATGTACTATAGACATTAGGCACACAACACAACACGTTTTATATATATATATATATATATATATATATATATAATATATATAATATAGATATATATATATATATATATATATATATATATAATATAGATATATATATATATATATAATATAGATATATACATATATATTTATATATGTATATATATATATATATATATATATATATATATATATATATATATATATATATATATATTTAGAGGTAGTAGGTTGGCCATGGCACCAGCCAACCTTTGAAATACTACCGCTAGAGAGTTATGGAGTCGTTTGACTGGCTAGACAGTACTACATTCGATCCTTCTCTCTGGTAACGGTTCACTTTCCCTTTTCCTACACATACACTGAATATTCTGGCATATTCTTTACAGATTCTCCTCTGTCCTCATACACCTGACAACACTTTAGTTTACCAAACAATTATTTTTCACCCAAGGGCCAACTACTGTACTGTAATTGTTCAGTGACTACTTACCTCTTGTTCTCTAGTCTTGGGTAGTGCCATAGCCTCTGTACCATGATCTTTCACTGTTTTGGGTTAGAGTTCTCTTGCTTGAGGGTACACTCGGGTACACTACTCGATATAATTCCTCTGCTTCTTGTATAGTTAAAGTTTTTATAGTATGTATAGGAAATATTTATTTTAATGTTGTTACTGTTCTTAAAAGATTTTATTTTTCCTTGTTTCCTTTCCTCACTGCGCTATTTTCCCTGTTGGGTCTTTTGGGCTCATGGTATTCTGCGCTTTCAACTAGGGTTGTAGCTTAGCAAGTAATAATAATAATAATAATAATAATAGTAATAATAATAATAATAATGATAATAACTCCAGATTTGCATTCACATGTCTGAGGCCTTTGTTCTGCAGTGGCCTAAAAACGGTTGCTTTTGTTGTTCTTAGTATATTTATATTTTATGAATAAAGATATAAATTTACTGTACATTCGCACATACAAACACCTACACACACTTATGTATATATATATATTATATATATAAATATGTGTGTGTGTATATATATATATATATATATATATATATATATATATATATATATATATATATATATATATATATATTTATATATTTGTGTTTGTTCAGAATGTTCATACATGTGGTAAACGACTTAATGTTAATTTTATCATTTTCTTTTCAATTAACGGATTACAGAATGTAGTTGTTGATGGGTACCATAAAGACTGTGGAAATGTAATACCTAGTGTGCCAGAGGGTAGTGTTCTCGGCCTGTTACTTTTCATACTTTATATGCATGATAGATAGTTTGGCCGAAGAAAAAAAAAAACTCGTTGCATAAGCAGAGGATGCTACTCTCTCTGCTTCAATTCCACCATTTCCAGAATGGTGTGATTCCTGATTGCAAATTTACTTTTGAAAAACTCATTCAGTCTGTTTCCTCTTCAATTGTACTAAAAAATTGGCTTTACTGAGAAAGTCTTCTATGAGTTGTTCAGTCTATCCTCAGGAAATATTTATTCTACCATGTTTAGAGTTGTGTTAGCTTGTCTGGTCTTCAGCTGCTGACTCTCATCTTGCAGTCTATTAAATATATGATTCCTGATATAGATATTATAAAAAATTGACCTTACTGAGAAAGTCTTCTAAGATTTTCGTTGATCAGTCTATCCTCAGGAAATATTTATTCTACCACGTTTCGAGTACTGTTAGCCTGTCTGGTCTTCAGCTGCTGACTCTCATCTTGCGGTCTATTAAATTTCTGATTCCTGATATAAATATTATTCTCTGGCACCGTCGTTCATTCACTTCTTTGTGCATGTTACATAAGAGTGTTCATAATTCAGATCATCCATTGGTCTTAGATCTTTAAGGACTGTACCATCCTCAACGAAGTACAAGATATGCATTTAAATATAACAGCCATGACTTCTCCACCCTAAGATACCATAGTTTCGAGTATTCAAGATGTTTTATTCCAGGAGTGTTCAGATTGTGGAATGATCTTCCTGATCAGGCAGTTGTAACAGGAATTTCACAAGCTCGCACATTTTAAAAATGCTTTTCTGGTGAGGGGGTGACACAAGTATCGTGTTAAAGTATATATATATATATATATATATATATATATATATATATATATATATATATATACATATATATATATATATATATATATATACATATATATATATATATATATACATATATATATATATATATATATATATATATATATATATTTATGTTATATATATATATATATTTATTTATATATATATTCATATATTTATATATATATGTATATATATATATGTATATATATATATATATATATATATATATATATATATATATAATATATATATGTGTGTGTGTGTGTGTGTGTGTCTCTGTGTGTGTGTATGTGTATGTGTGTGTTTGTGTGTGTGAGGCCACTCTTGTCTATGTCCAACTTCTTGAAGACCCGCGTGGGGTAAAGGCTCAGAAAGCCGAGTTTATCTACCTTATAAGGCAGCTCAAAGGTACAAAGGAGAAATCTGAGGCTCTGGTAATGTTTTCCTTTCTGTAACATTGTCAGGGGAGAATTATTCTGGCTTCAGTTATAAGGAGCGTAGATCTAGTCTGCTCAACTAAATAATGTACTGTTAAATTGGGAATTACTCTGCAAGTAGCTGATACACACATGTTTGTATA
>NC_090763.1:47345868-47355868 GCF_036898095.1 Palaemon carinicauda
ATATATATATATTCCAATTTTTCATTTATTTAACATAAATATAAATATCTTTTCTTCCCGATGTTAATCGGGCCAGCTCCGTAAGAGATGAGTTTGACTCTCTCTCTCTCTCTCTCTCTCTCTCTCTCTCTCTCTCTCTCTCTCTCTCTCTCTCTCTCTCTCTCTCTCTCTCTCTCTTTATATATATATATATATATATATATATATATATATATATATACATATATATATATATATTTTTTTATGTATATATATGTGTGTTACTTCAGATTTTTTTTCATGCATAGACATTCATATTTAAAGAATTTTCTGCAATGACTTCGACACTGTATTTGACATATTTCAATTCAATATGCGAACTTTTTCTTTACTTCTATATGGATAACATTTATAATTGGACCTTAAGCTTATTCGATCTGACGGCGTTTGCTAATGGCACATAATGTGCTCCTAGAAGTTAATGACAAAAATTACCTCTAATATGGACTTCCAGGAAAGCGTACATGCGATGTTTTGCTTTCGTTTGCTGTTCGTCGTCTATTTTGACTCTTTCTATGTATTACAGTCAATTATTATTATTATTATTATTATTATTATTATTATTATTATTATTATTATTATTATTATTATTATTATAACTATAATTATTATTATTATTATGATTATTATTTTCATTTATTATTATTATTATTATTGTTATTATTATAATTATAATTATTATTATTATTATTATAATTATTATTATTATTATTATAACTATAATTATTATTATTATTATTATTATTATTATTATGATTATTATTTTCATTATTATTATTATTATTATTGTTGTTGTTATTATTATTATTATTATTATTATTATTATTATTATTATTATAATAATAATAATTATTATTATTATTATTGTTATTATTATTATTTAGTTATTGGTATACCACTATCACCTCCTTGAGTGGGGATACCTTAACGTAGTGAAAGGGTTTATGTATCCCCATGATCAGCAAATCTGTACTAGTCTGGGCCACCTATACTAGGTTGGTTTGCTTTGAGCGATCAGGCTAAAGTCTTCCACCGTCACCAATCCTCAGTGGCCAGTGTGGAAATGAAAATGGCAAACTCCGAAACATGACTAATGACATGTGTCAGGCCTTTGCCCTGAAGTGGACTAGAAACAGCTGTATTTGCTATTATTGACACCAATTTCAAAACAGTTTACTGTGCTTGAAATATGAAAGTTTTTTATACATGCAAGAATGTTATAAATGCATCTTAAATGTAGTAAAGATATGAAGTGTTTTAAGTGGGATTGCATCTCGATATGTTAGATTAGCCTAAAATTTTCATATTTTTTCATTGTATAATATATCGTTGAAGAAATATATCTTATTAAAAGATCATTGAAAAATATAAACATATTAAGAGGATAAGGGCATAAAGATTAAAGGGTTTTCATTTAATTAATGAAAAAGGGGCATGAAATTCAATAAAAGGGATATGGAAATATGAGAAAAAGGCTAAAAGAAAACCAAATGTTAGATTAGCCTAAGTCTTAAATTGATTTTCATTGTATATATCGTTGAAGAAATTTCACTTATGAAAGGATAAGAGAAATGTAGCATGGTATCTACAGTGCACTCAAATACAGTGTTCATCACGGTTCACACGCTACGATAAATTGTAGCGATTTGATGAACACTGAGATAGTAACGATCTATTGGATGATTGAAAGAGCGTTTGCATGCAATGATTTTTAATCCAATATTTTAAGTCTTTACTTGACCGTCATGGAAGAAACATCGCGCACCAGGACTTCACACTTCAGCAGTCAATCTGAAAATCAGCTAGATTGTAACGATATCTGAGCTAGATTGTAACGATATCTTGGAACCTTGTTTACACGTTCAAACTTCTCGTTACGATGCATATAGATTTGAGCCTGCTGGTACCAACCACTCAATCCAGTTCCAACTCCAATAAATCGCTACGATCTCCTGTTTTCACGTAACGACAAATTGTAACCACCTTTTCATTACAATAAATCGCTACGATCTCCTGTTTTCCCGTAACGATAAATTGTAACCACCTTTTCATTACAATAAATCGCTACAATCTCCTATTTACACGTAACGATAAATTGTAACCACCTTTTCATTACAATAAATCGCTACAATCTCCTATTTACACGTAACGATAAATTGTAACAACCTTTTCATTACAATAAATCGCTATAATTTATCGTAGCGTGTAAACCGGGCTTTAGTTTATTCGGTGTCTTGAATAAAGCAGATATTCGTGGAATCCAATGACCACATCTATAAGTGTGAATATAATTTAGATGAAATCAGACATATTCTCGCATTGTTTGTTCTATTGACCTACATGATCTGTTGCCATGGCGATAAATGACGCTAGTAAACTCGTGTTTTACCCCTCCCCCCCTCAAAAAAAAGAAAAAAAAAATAAAGGCGGATGTTCACTAAAATTAATATGAACTAAAAAAAATAAACCAGAAAAGTTTTTAAAATGATGAATATATATTTCGAGAGGGATACCAATTTTAAAGGTACATGGTAACTATGATTATTGTTTGAGGCTACAACAAAAGAGGAATATTTATTAATATGTAAATAGAAATAGTTGAATGTGTTTGTAACCTTTAAAATTAACCGAAATATCGTTTTTTTTTCTCATTTCAGTATCACTGTTATTAGGTTCATTATTATGGTCACAAATCTTACACTATCCTCTTTTCCATCCCGGGCTTAAATCTTTCCCTTGAAAAGGATTTTATGATTTAGCTTATATTATTCGTATGGATGAATGGAATATGTAAGCGTTTTTGTGAAGCAGATAGAATTTAAGTAAATGTGTATTTCCATCATCAATAAACATAATAGTTTTGATGCCTTTTTATAGTATTTTTTAATTATTTGATGTTATATCATCCTTTCACATAAAGGCGTACAATTCTGCAAAGGTCTTGGACTTCCAGGAGAGTTTTATTTACTACTACTACTACTACTACAATTCTGCAATGCTCTTAGACTTCCAGGAGAGTTGTATTTACCACCACCACTACTACTACTACTACTACTACTACTACTACTACTACTTCTTAAATTAATTACCCTGTCATAAAAACGATCGATCCAAGTTACATTCTCCCTTGTGTGTCATCTTGGAAGAAAGTCATTTCTTCAAAACATTCTTTTCCCTTCTCATCACAAAGTAAATATTTCCCTCTTTGTCATCTCTCCGTCGGGCATCAGCCTTGATGACTTTAATAAGCAAGATTGCTGATAAGTGCACCAAAGGAAAGAAATGGAGTCATTATCCAATTTCGACCTTTAACCTCCGGGACCTAGTCTCGTTCCAGTAACCTCTGGGGCCCCTCGACCTCCTGGACTCAAATCGTGCCTGGCAGTCTGGATCCGGAAATGCGATCTTCTGGAAATTTTTATGGATCTCCGGTTTCTCCTTTAATTTAGCCGTGCATTGGTTTTGAATAGACATTTATGAGGGTCGGGATGTTCCAGCAGGTAGCTTGTTTCAACCTTTTTTTCCATTTTTATTACGGGTTTCTTTATTTTTACATTAACAGATTGGTTTTTATTGTTTATGTTTATATATGCGCACCTGTGGACGTAGATTTATATTGGCTTGTGTGTATACGTGCACCACACACACAAACACACACACACACACACACACACACATATTATATATATATATATTATATATATATATATATATATATATATATATATATATATACATGTGTGTGTGTAAGTGTATGTATGTGTATATATATGTATATATATATTTATGTATATGTATGTGTGTGTATACATATAGATAACGTTTGTATAAAATCTACAATATGATCAGTATAATATATGAATGTATATACTGTACTACACGAACTTGCTTATAAGTATTTGTAAGAAAGCAGCATATTTTCGTATTATACTCAACCGAGCGGGAAATGGATAATAGGGGAGGGCATCTGGTTTCAAACGGATTCCCTCCCAGATGCCACATCTCTAAAAACTCCAGTCTGTTCTCAATTCCCCCCCCCCCCCCGTGTCTCTCTTCTTCTTTCTCTATTTCTATATGAATTGGTCAACATGTTTACGTAGTAGATAACAGCCTTATCTTGGCTATGAAGGCTTCCAAAGGCTTGAAGGCAGCTTGTCACAGTGTGTGTAGCGAATCAGCAATAGAGTATGGCATATGAGGTTTGGAGGGCCCCCGCTCATTGCCTAGTTTAGGATTATTTGGGGACGGTGTTTGTAATAAAAAATAAAAACACACATACACACACACACTTGAATGTTACCTTAGTGGTGATGTGGAGCAAATATTAGAATAATTTCAGAGACAATTACGGAAATGCACCAATTTGTATAGAAACAGAGAGAGTGACAGAGGGTAATTAATTAGATGGAGCAAGGTTGGAGAAAGAAGGCATTCCTTAGATGTTTGGAGATGTGGCACCAGTGCATAGGGGGAATCCGTTTTAAAACCATGTACTCTCCCCTATCATCCATATCTTGATCTGTTGAGTTTTTAATAGGACATAAAAATGCATATTCCGATAGGCTATATTTTTTTAAACACAGTGCATGTATTCCCTATGTATATATATATATATATATATATATATATATATATATATAATATATATATATATATGTATATAATATATATACACATATATATACACATATATATATATATATATATATATATATATATATATATATATATATATATATATATATATATTATATATATATGAACATTCTATTTCCTATTGGATGTAATATATATATATATATATATATATATATATATATATATATATATATATATATATATATATATATATGAACATTCTATTTCCTATTGGATGTAGAAGGTTGACTCAACAATCGAGATTGGGTCTGGTCAAGCTCTCGCCCTTCAACTTCATTCTTCCTAATCTTGCTTTCTTCGTACCAGGCTAGATGAAGACATAATATCACCTGTTTCATATTCATATAGAAAAAAAAACACTTTTCTTAATGCAAACCGAACAACTCTCACGATGAACACTTAATTGGATTTCCTTCTGCGGCTCAGTATCCTTAGAAGGATGTCAGTAAATTATATAATTGCGTAATCTGTTTCTTGTCTATTCCATCCTTCGGAGTTAAAGGATTTTTTTATTCTCTCTTCCCCCTCAGGCTTATACTAAATACAGTATTGGGTTTCGCCTCCGGGCACCAGGTAGTCTTCATTTAAGAAAAAAAGCAACATAAATGTCAGTTCTTTCACTTTCCAATTACTCAGCGTAATTTTGTACTACATCAGAATACATTGAGTATGTGTGCAATGACGTATATACGCTTGTACATATTTAAAGTACATGAGAAAGTTATTTATTCACACATACACACATTATATATATATATATATATATATATATATATATATATATATATATATATATATACATGTGTATATACACAAACATATATATATATATATATATATATATATATATATATATATATATACATATATATAGATATACATATATATACACAAACATATATATATATATATATATATATATATATATATATATATATATATATATATATATATATACAGTATATATATATTATATATATATATATATATATATATATATACAGTATATATATATTTATATATATATATATATATACAGTATATATATATTTATATATATATACAGTATATATATATTTATATTTATATATATATATATATATATATATATATATATATATATATGTTTGTGTATATATATGTATATCTATATATATGTATATATATATATATAATATATATATATATAATATATAATATAATATATATATATATATATATATATATATATATATATATATATATATATATATATATATATACACACATACATACACGAGTGATGAAAGTTGGCCAAACCTTCAGTATGAATAGGCATGTCAGAGTCCTTTGTCCTATAGTGGACTAGAAACAGCTACATTTGTTGTTGTTGTTGTTCATGAGAGAGAGAGAGAGAGAGAGAGAGAGAGGAGAGAGAGAGAGAGAGACTGACTTGTGTGTCATGTCATTCAAGGAAGATTTCTTGTATGAATATAATTTCTTATTATTGATGTATGACAAGTTCTCTGAATTAGGGCCGTACTTAAGAATTCTTTTGAGCAGGTTGAGTAATGCTGAGAATTGCAAGGAGTTGGCCCGTCCTTCAAATTACCTGCTCAGAATGCGACACTTTGCCCGATGAGACACTGCGACCCTTTATCGTGTGACGCACTTCGTTAAGTTTTTTTTTTTTTTTTTTTTTCTTATCATCATGGAAATACAATTACTTTTTATTAACTCACATTTTTTTTCTTTCTTCTATCAAGAAATATTCCTTTACAAATTATATTTCACAATTTTGTATATACATTATATCTATTTTAATATGAAAAAAATTACAATTTTATTATTCTTCTAAATATGTTTTTAAGTTAGAAACATACTGATCTGTGAAAATAAGTTGTTCGAATTTTTTTTATTTTTTTTTTTATTTTTATTATGAAAATACAATTAAATTTTATTAACTCACATTTTTTTTCTTTCTTCTATCAAGAAATATTCCTTTACAAATTATATTTCATATTTTTGTATATTCATTATAATATCTATTTTAATATGAAAAAAATTACAATTTTATTATTCTTCTAAATATGTTTTTAAGTTAGAAACATACTGATCTGTGAAAATAAGTTGTTCGAATTTTTTTTTTATTTTTTTATCTTTTATTATGAAAATACAATTACATTTTATTAACTTACATTTTTTTTCTTTCTTCTATCAAGAAATATTCCTTTACAAATTATATTTCAGATTTTTGTATATACATTATAATATCTTTTAATATGAAAAAAATTACAATTTTATTATTCTTCTAAATATGTTTTTAAGTTAGAAACATACTGATCTGTGAAAATAAGTTGTTCGAATTTTTTTATTTTTTTTTATCGTTTATTATGAAAATACAATTACATTTTATTAACTCACATTTTTTTTTCCTTTCTTCTATCAAATATTCCTTTACAAATTATATTTAACATTTTTTTATATACATTATATCTATTTTAATATGAAAAAAATTACAATTTTATTATTAAGAAAATACAATTACATTTTATTAACTTACATCTTTTTTTTCTTTCTTCTATCAAGAAATATTCCTTTACAAATTATATTTCACATTTTTGTAAATACATTATATCTATTTTAATATGAAAAAAATTAAAATTTTATTATTCTTCTAAATATGTTTTTAAGTTAGAAACATACTGATCTGTGAAAATAAGTTGTTCGAATTTTTTTATTTTTTTTTTTATCTTTTATTATGAAAATACAATTACATTTTATTAACCTACATTTTTCTTTTTGTCTTCTATCAAGAAATATTCCTTTACAAATTATATTTCACAACTTTGTATATACATTATATCTATTTTAATATGAAAAAAATTACAATTTTATTATTCTTCTAATTATGTTTTTAAGTTAGAAACATACTGATCTGTGAAAATAAGTTGTTCGAATTTTTTTTATTTTTTTTTATCTTTTATTTTGAAAATACAATTACATTTTATTAACTCACATTTTTTTTCTTTCTTCTATCAAGAAATATTCCTTTACAAATTATATTTCACAATTTTGTACTCACATTTTTTTTTTCTTTCTTCTATCAAGAAATATTCCTTTACAAATTATATTTCACAACTTTGTATATACATTATATCTATTTTAATATGAAAAAAATTACAATTTTATTCTTCTAAATATGTTTTTAAGTTAGAAACATACTGATCTATGAATATAAGTTATTCGAATTTTTTAAATTTTTATTTTCAATTTTTATTATGAAAATACAATTACATTTTATTAACTTACATTTTTTTTTCTTCTATCAAGAAATATTCCTTTACGAATTATATTTCACATTTTTGTATATGATTTACATTGTAATATCTATTTTAATATAAGAAAATTACAATTTTATTATTCTTCTAAATATGTTTTTAAGTTAGAAACATACTGATCTGTGAAAATAAGTTGTTCGAATTTTTTTTTATTTTTTTTTATCTTTTATTATGAAAATACAATTACATTTAATTAACTTTAATTTTATCAACTTACATTTTTTTCCTTTCTTCTATCAAGAAATATTCCTTTACAAATTATATTTCATATTTTTGTATATTCATTATAATAACCATTTTAATATATAAAAAAATTACAATTTTATTATTCTTCTAAATATGTTTTTAAGTTAGAAACATACTGATCTGTGAAAATAAGTTGTTGGAATTCTTTTTTTTTTATCTTTTATTATGAAAATAAAATTACATTTGATTAACTCACATTTTTTTTCTTTCTTCTATCAAGAAATATTCCTTTACAAATTATATTTCACATTTTTGTATATACATTGTAATATCTATTTTGATATAAAAAAAATTACAATTTTATTATTCTTCTAAATATGTTTTTAAGTTATAAACATACTGATCTGTGAAAATAAGTTGTTCGAATTTTATCATCTTTTAATTTGTTGAAACCCGGGGGCGAGAAATTTTTCTGAGGCATAAAAGAATTTTGATGTTTATTCATAAGATGTTTATTAAAATGATCAAGAGTGTGTGTGTATGGATGCATATGTATGACTATGTAATACGTGCATTACCCCATCTCCATGCATGTATATTGATCTATCTCTCTATCTAAAGTATATATGTATATATATATATATATATATATATATATATATATATATATATATATATTATACATACATGTAATAACCTTGAATATAGTAAGATTTAGAATGAACTTAGGATTAATTGAACCTACCCTAACAAGGATTTGGGCCAACACGAATTTGAATGGATCTGTCTCTCTCTCTCTCTCTCTCTCTCTCTCTCTCTCTCTCTCTCTCTCTCTCTCTCTCTCTCTCTCTCTCTCTGTATATATATATATATATATGATATAATTATATATACTGTATATATTATTATTATTATTATTATTATTACAACCTAAGCTAACGCCCTAGTTGAGAAAGCAAGGTGCTATAATCCCAAGGTCTCCAACAGGGAAAAATACCCCAATGAGGACGGGAAATAAGGAAATAAATAAACGATATAAGAAGCAACGAAGAATTAGAATAAAATATTTTATAAGCATAAACAACATTAAAACAAATGCTTCATATATAAACTATAAAAAGACTTATGTCAGCCTGTTCAACATTAAGCATTTCCCGCAATTTTGAACTTTTGAAGTTTTACTGATTCAACTACCCGATTAGGAATATCATTCCACAACTTGGTCACAGCTGAAATAAAACTTCTAGAGTACTGTGTAGTGTTGAGCCTCATGATGGAGAAACCCTGACTATTAGAATTAACTTCATGCCTAGTATTACGAACAGGATGGAACTGTCCGGGAAAGATCTGAATGTAAAGGATGGTCAGAATTATATAAAATCTTATGTAACAGAAATGAACTTTTTGAACGAGGGTGACAGAGTAATTTCTAGATCAGGAATAAGAAAATTGATGGACCGTAAGTTCCTGTCCAACAAATTAAGATGAGATGAAGCAGCTGAAGACCTGACAGGAGAACAATACTTGAAACAAGGTAGAATGAGAGAATTAAAAGAAATCTTAATGGATTGATCACCGAAAATCTTAAAAGATTTAATCAATAAGCCAATTTTTTGTGCAATTGAAGAAGACACAGACCTAATGTGTTTCTCAAAAGTAAATTTGCTGTCGAGAATCACACCTAAAATTTTAAAAAGATTCATACAAAGTTAAAGAAACATTATCAATACTGAGATCCTGATGTTGAGGAGCCACTGTCCTTGACCTCCTTACAATCATATTTTGAGTTTAGTTAG